>NW_017100243.1:1226423-1227760 GCF_001263275.1 Habropoda laboriosa
AATGTTTGTAAAAAAATAATACATTTTATAAAAAGGGATTAACTTTTAATTATTTTTACTACATATTATTTTTATACATATATCGTCTATAAACAGCATATGTGTGAATGTATGTTAATTATAGTTGTATACATACAGGCATATGCTCATCTCTTCAATTGTCAACAATATATATAATATATAGAGCAACCTTTATACATTAAATTAAAAAGGCTTCGTGTATGTACAAATTGTCTATAAAAACGTTAATAATTATAAACCCATGTATTGAGGGGAAGAAGAAAACGTGTTTCTTGTAGAGTTATTTTTCCTCGAATCCTCAGTATTAGGGTTATCACTAAAAAGAAGTAGTATATGATAAGATAAATATATCAAAAATACCCTTCTGTAAATTTTTAAAAGTAAATTTTTAAAAGAATTATTTAATGTTAAATTATATTTGTGAAGTGAATTACCCAAAGAAAGGCATTAAGGATATAAGTGTTTGTCTACTTGGTCTAGACGCAAATGCTGGAGAACACTGTGCTAATCTTCCAACAATTCGTCTCAACCAGTGCTGTAATTTTTGTCGTCTTTCTTCTACAAATTTTGCATCCTAAGTAAGAAGGAAAGAAAGTAGAAGTAAACTACGTGTTATATTCTTAAAATATTCTGTGTAATATGCCTATACCTTATTTCCTATTGTCTTCTTTGGTGGAAATTCGAAAGTAGTAACAATTGCATCGTGTTTCTTTAATTCTCTATACAATGCATGAAATTGCGCGTATCTTCTATATATATTCCACTCAGTATCTCTAATACGTACATATATCTATAAGAAACAATAGATATCATTAATAATGATTATTTTATATGAAGTTCATATTTTATTTTCTTATATTTATACTGAATACCTGATAAACGTGGTGAATATCAGACGGCTGTCCAGTAAGAAACGCAGATGGAATCCATATATGAATGAGACATGGAGGTTCTGATGGTAAGTCATCTTCATTTAAGGGGCCGCGAAGGCACTCTAATTCAGCTTGCAACAGTTTAACTAATCTATCCCTGTAAGTTTTCAAAATATTAATATGCAAAATAAATATCATCGGTAATGAAATGTGTAATAATTGTACCTGTCATTCAATTGTAAAGTTAATCTAGCGTTAAATTCCATTAATTCTGCATGCATTTCTGCAACTTGAATTAATTTTTCTTCATACTGTTGAGCTTCACTATGATAATCTAATTGTGGATCCTCTTCGGATACTATAGCGACGTCAGAATCTCTTCTTAACATTTGTACTGCGGTTACATATTTACGTAATTGTTGTCGTAGTAATTCATTTTCTCTA
>NW_017100243.1:1227896-1229909 GCF_001263275.1 Habropoda laboriosa
CGAAAAAAAATTGTAGTCATGATGATTTTTACCTATTTAATGCTTGTGTTTGTAGTTCATGTCTTTCAAGATAATTTTGATGTTGTCTTTGTAAACGAGCAAGTTGCGATCTACTACTCATAGCGTCTTCTTTCGCTTGTTCTAGCATTTCAGTCATAGCTAAAAGTCTTAATCGTAACCCCTCGATATCCAAGTCTTCAGCATCTGTATGAATATCTAAATCTGCAAGAGGTTCAGTAGCTTCCACTGCAGCTTCTGCAATTTCAGATGACTCCTGTATATAAAAAGAAATATAAAATAAATAGAACATATTATGCTTTCTATTTTCATTTAGCTAGTTTTAATATATTTTATATGTACATCTATGTAGCTTGGCAATGCTATTAGCATGTCATCTAATGTTTGATCTAATGGTGATACAGGCACAAGTCCTCCCATATTTCCAGTATCTGTGATTGGAGTTAATACCTTTTCTTCTTCAAATGCTTCACTAAAAATGTTGAAAGATATTTGCATTGAAAATGATTAAAATTATAAAATATGATAAGTAGATATGCTTACCATTTTTCACAATCAGAAGGTTCTTTATTAGATTCTGTATTTACATCACTTGATTCTGGTTGGGATTGTGAAACAGATGGACTAGGTGATGTCGAAGTTTTTATTGATATTACTGTAGGAGAATTGAGACAAGTTGAAGGTGCACTAACTGAAGTGGAAGTTTCTGTACTCTTTTGTTCATCATTTTCATTATCAAAGGAGATGATATGTGTTTGCACTTTTTTCTTTTGTTTTTGTTTTGAAGTATATCCTGATGATGACATTAATTATAATGATATAATTTCATATACTACCTTAAAAAGTGGAGGATATAATTACCTGGTATTGTAGATGATATAATAGGTTCAGATAATGAAACTTTCTGTTTCTCCATTTCTTTGGCATTTAAATTATTATCCAGTTCTTCATTATCTATCCTAATTGCAAATAAAATACTACCAAGTCCTAATAGTCAAAATGATATTAAATTACTTTATATAAATAAGCTAGTATTGTGTGAAATTAATGTTGTTATACCTGCAGCTACATTTGGTAATACAGTACTTCGTTCCTGGTCAAGTAAAAATGCCCAATCCTCATAGAATGGAGATAATATTGTAGGATCAAGTATAGCATGTAAATGTCGCTCTAACGAACGTTCATTTAAAACAGCTCTGAGCCAAGCTCTACCCCTACCATAATCTGTATTAACTTTTTTTAATACACTAAAACGTTCTTGTTCATGCCATGTTAACTGTTCTTTTATACATGGCCAAAATGCCATATCTGATGTGTTGCACAATTTTGTACTACTACCAGACACTATGTCTGAAACATGTCTATAAAACAAATAACATACTTTAATACAATGGAATACATCTTTAACAATTAGTCATCTTGTGACATTATCTTATGAACATGCATCAGTATGGTTACATTTAAAGTGATAAGAGGTAAAAAAAAAACATCATTATGTGAATGACTACATGCATGGTATCATGATATCAACCTTATCTTGAATGAGTATGACAAACAAGTGATATTTATTATGCGTAACTTTCCATAGTGTATATTCTATTGAAGATATTAATGAAATTAAAAAGGTATACTATTTCTTAAATATAAAATATATTTATTTACTTAATATTATGTAATTGTCAGTATTTTATTTGTTACCTTAAAGCTGAATTAATTTTTTCAATACAATTTGTTCGTAATCCATGAGTAAAAATTGATTCAAATATGTGACACAACTGTCTAACACATATATCAGATTCAGTTGCTAATTCAGTACGCCCACCAAACCTAATATGACACTTCTTTGCAGCAGCCAATAAATCTTTCAATAGTTTCTGTCGTTCTGCTCCATGATCATAACTTTGATTAGAATCAATTACATTATGTGTGCTTGGCACTATGGCTGACATCATACGTAAAGCCTAAAACATATATTATAAATATTTATTTAAAATT
>NW_017100243.1:1230135-1232866 GCF_001263275.1 Habropoda laboriosa
CTAGAGCGTGATAATTACAAAATTTCTTTATTGTCATACCTATATTAGGCATGAATCGTGATAATACGAATTTTGTATTATACAACCTAATATTAAATATTATTGAGAATAATTACATCTCTCACATATTTGGTTCATGTTTTATATAAATACACATGCATACCACTTAAAAACAATATGCTACACAATTAACGCGCAATTTCTGTTATTTGTTTTAGTATACAAAAGAAAGTTTACAGCTATTTTCAATAGAATAACGTTTAATCATGTTATGTTAATTGATAGGATGTGTCGTGTAACAGTCGTTGGTTAATTAACGAAAGCAATGTTGACAATAAGTGATTTAACGGCAATTCGGTTGTACATAAAAAATAAATACATACCATGGATACAAATTAGTCAGAATCACATCAACTTCTTTTCAAATTGTAGCCGTCATTAAAAAGACTTGTATAAAAGGTGTACATAAATATACAATCACTTCTAGAAATTGTTACATCTGCAGAACTTGTCGAATAGCATATTACAATGTTCTAACTATCTCATGACAATAAATAAGAGACTTAAATTTTCTAATGTGTAGTATACAAATTTATGTAGCAGAAAAACTTCAGGGACAAAAACAGTCTCCTCATCCTTGCTCTTTTTCCTTGAGCACAGATGTGTCATGTGAATTATGTATAAAACGGGCATAGAAAAAGTGGCTCTGTTTGTCGAGCACTTTAGGTATAGTGCATTGGTACCTTATACTCTGGACATAGTAGATCAAAATCATTTTTATTAGTCATTGTTTTGGTACATTTAGGAACGCTTCTATGATGGGTATAAAACGGATGTTTTAGTGATCACAACGATTTTTTAGTTTTAATTGTAACGTTGTTTAATTAATAAAACAGTTATAAAGTTTTATTGATTTATTTCGTTACGAATTATGCGTAGTAAATATAACAAAGGTTTGATTTAAGTCCTGGTAGTAACGGATATTTAAATTTATGAGTATAGAGATTGTTTCCTTTAGAATTTGGTACTACTGATTTCATTATTTACTACGTGCTAACCTATTTAACATAAAAGTTTACCAGTTCAAATGTTATTGGAATAAAGATATTTTTCATACTCTGAATGAAGTATTATAGAATAATGTAATACATTATTTAAGATAAAATTTAATTTTATTACTTCAAATATACTTAACATGTCAAAATAAAATCTGCCTTTTCGAGATGTTCAATTACCTCTTTTATAATATTCTATCATGTGGTCGTATTTTTTTACAGATAAGTGATAAATTTGATGTATACAAATTAACGTAGAAGTTAAATTTGATTTATATGAATAAATCTGGTTTATTTTCAAGTGCTATAAGTATAGAATAATTAGTATTTCTTGTTAAATAACAATTTAGATGGTTGTTTATAATTATTGGAAGATCAATCAAAATTATTGTATGCTTTAACTTAATAAAACAGCTTAATAGACTCATTTTGCATTGAATTAACCATCACATTCTGTAGATTAGTCAGAAATTGTTTATAACTTTTATTAAAAGTTAGAAGTAATATTTTTTTCGTATGAATTACAGATGGACCTTCCAGGACCCCATAATATACAAGGAAAAGACTTAAACATCAGGAGAAATGAAGAAATGTAATTATTTATCAAAAAGTCAATGATTTATCGTAAGATAACTGTACAAAATATATTTTATTTTACTTAATGTATTTTAATTTAATTCTTTACACACCACGTCCACTTTCTTTTGCAAAAAACTCATTGTTTAAACAATATTCCATTGCAAAATAAAATAAGCTAAGTCGGGAAACCGCTAGGAACGTCTAAAAATTGAACAAAAATCTCGAAATTCCCACGGAAATAGCGTCGGGAATATAATAGACTTTATTTTACTATCTATATCATTAGTAATGTTAAAACAATTAAAAATTTATTATAAGTATCAAATTTAAACTGCTTACTACATACAATTATGCTCTAATTTACAATAACTATTATTAAAAGCGAAAAATTTAAACAATTTGTATTATAAAAATCATCTAACCTGATAATAATACTTCATATTTGACGATTCTATGGATTATATATGAGTAAAACAAGGAAAGAAATAGGGATAGACAACGATAGCACTTGAGAAACGAGTTAGACAAGAAAAGAAATAGAAGTAGACAAGGATAGCATTAGCGAAACAAGTTAGACAAGGAAAGGTATACGGGTAAACAAGGATAGCAATAGTATCATGTGTTAGACAAGGAAAGATGTAGGGGTAGACAAGGATAGAAATAGTATCACGTGTTAGACAAGGTAGCACTTGAGAAACGAGTTAGACAAGAAAAGAAATAGAAGTAGACAAGGATAGCATTAGAGAAACAAGTTAGACAAGGAAAGGTATACGGGTAAACAAGGATAGCAATAGTATCACGTGTTAGACAAGGAAAGATGTAGAGGTAGACAAGGATAGAAATAGTATCACGTGTTAGACAAGGAAAGATGTAGGGGTAGACAAGGATAGCAATAGTATCACGTGTTAGACAAGGATAGATATAGGGGTAGACAAGGATAGCATTAGAGAAACAAGTTAGACAAGGAAAGGTATACGCATAAACAAGGATAGCAATAGTATCACGTGTTAGACAAGGAAAGATATAGGGATAGACAAGGATAGAAAATTTTTCAGATCCAGAGTAACGCCATCTCGTGTTTGGATCCACGAAACGAC
>NW_017100244.1:0-259 GCF_001263275.1 Habropoda laboriosa
AGAAAACAGACGTTTGTAGTACTGCAAAAAGCGGGTTGTCGCGAGAAAACAGCAGTATTACAGATTATTCGTTAGAACACGATTTACGTGACGAAACATGGAAAATAAAGAGAAAACATTCGTTTGCAGTACTGCAAAAATTGGGTTTGTCACGGGAAAAGAGCAGTATTTCAGTTTATATTCTTTAGGACACGTTTTACGTGGCGAAACATGCAAAATAAAGAGAAAACAGTCTTTTTGCAGTACTGCAAAACGTGGT
>NW_017100245.1:0-1390 GCF_001263275.1 Habropoda laboriosa
AATATACTATTGGTGAATATGGTAGGGCTCCATTGTTCGAGTCCTCGGTACGGTCGAACACACAATGATACACAATTATATTGTAATGACGCGTGTGCAAATATCGATAGCTATAAAAGCAGTAAGATGATAGATACGAAGCACAGTAGGTCTGACGGATTTCAAATTTACGAAATGGTTCGCGAAACAATCAGGAGTCTTCGGACCCTGATCATACTTTTCTTCGTTGTGGCCGCTACAGCTGCACCGTTCATAGGTAAGGAAATTGCCACATACTTATTTGTGCAAATAAATCATTTGGAAAATCTAACATTGCTAATCTTTCTTTTTGTTCTATTGTATGGTTTATTAATAATAAGTATCGAAGAAAATCTTATGTCTAAATATCTGAAATCTGCTTCGATTACATATCAACAACACAAACATCCATACATATGAGATAATTCAATTGTTCACTTATGATGTACAAAGAACATAAGTGTAACCCCATTTGTAATATCATTTTTAGAATCAACAACAGTTCCGCCTCCTCAGAAAGAGGAACATCAGTTTGTGGTTTTCTTCATAAATCTTTCTGGGGTGGAAAATTTCAGGGGTGAAGATGAAGTAACTAGAAATGTCATACAACTCCTAGGTACGTAACTTGTAAGTAAATTGTACTCTGCAACTTTACGAATCTTAAAGTTTACAGAGTGTCCGGCTACTACTGGAAAAAAATTCAGCGGATGATTCATATAATACAATATAATTCCATGATAAAGTCAACAGTCCCTGTCGTTCGTATGCATGCATGTTCATATTGACTCTCTACTTCTTCATCTTGCTCTTTAGCAATTAGTTACTTATTTGGATACCATGAAGGTATTACTTTGTTCGTATCTGCCGAAAAAGGAAAAAGCCTTTTCTTACTTTTCGTACTTTCTCAGTAGTTTGCGTGTATTGTGTTTGTTGTGTGCATATAGTGTAGCCTCTTATTCCCGATTTTCGTCTTACACTGGTTTCTAGAACCATCCCTCAATTTCACTTGCCACTAATTAAAATGTCTCTTATTTAATCTACCAAAAGGGTTTTTTCCGTAATTAGAAAATAGATCCCATGACACAATAAATGAACTTAATTAGAGATTTATTAACTCTCGCCAACTGTGTATACGTTAAATTTGTAGAACGCATTAAGCGTTGTTTATTGAATTCTAACTAATGAATGGATACCTATATTAACACAGTCATAAAACCTATGAGCTTGTAGTTTCAACGATCATGGTTATCTAATTAATCACTGTAGGAATATTCTCTATTGTGTTCAGTGAATGGTATCAACTATTTACCGAAAGCGTTTTCGTTCCTTTATTAGAATCAAACTCAATTTGTTTATTCCTGATTTTCGTCTC
>NW_017100245.1:1823-2451 GCF_001263275.1 Habropoda laboriosa
TGTTTTATCTAAGCTTGTAATGAAAATTAAAAAAATACATTTTGTAAAGTTATATCAGTTATATACATGCTCAAAATGTCGTCGAAATCGGTTAACATTGTTACAAGCGACAACCCGTTAAAAATTGTAAAATTCGCAATTTTCACGACTTTTGGCCTTTTCAATACCTGTCGCTTGTTTCTGCATCAACGGATTTCAATGAAATTCTCAGCATGTGTATAATTGACAGAAAAGTTGTAAAAAGTGATTTTTACAATTCTCTTCGCGACTTTCACAAATTGCAATTTTTTCAAACAATTTTGTTTATATCACATAGTAAACTAATCCTTCTAGCTTCTCAAAAAACTCAAGTTGGTCTGTCCAATTTTGAAAAAGTTGTACTGTTCTAAAGGATGTCCGAATATTAATAAGAGTAGATAAAATAAGTAGAGCGATGCTCGGTGTTAGGCACTACCAAAATTTCGTTCACATAAACGGAGTTCCACTGTATGACTGTAGTGAAATTTACAATATATTTATTCTTCAAATTTTAAAATAGTGTAGTAATGTCAGCAATCGTGAGAATTATTTAAAAAAAAAGAACATAAAGAATACATTTAATATCGAAAGAACTAAAAACATGTATATG
>NW_017100245.1:3291-3539 GCF_001263275.1 Habropoda laboriosa
GATTCAGGTAATACATAACTTTCGTATGTCGCTCCTTGATCTATTATTTTCTTTAATTCTACCACTTTGAATACCATGCTTCTTTCTACGTTATAAACTTACAGACTCCCACAATTAATATTATAATGAAATTTTTTGATATTAATTAACTCTTATATGAACTATAAAATCTCATCGAAATCGGTGGATGGAGAAACAAGGGACAGGCATCGAAAGATCTAAGAATCTTCAGATTTATTACACTTATA
>NW_017100245.1:3705-35620 GCF_001263275.1 Habropoda laboriosa
AACAGTATCCTTTACAATTTTCCTCGCGTTTCCCACAAATTGCAATTTACACGCCCTATAGTAAACTAATGCTTTTAGTAAACTAATTAATTACTAATGGTGCAATGGTGTTACGGCTTTTGAGTAGGATAATAGTGTATTCATAAATACGAATTAAAGTTTTATACTAAAATTGTAATTCAATAATAACTTATTAAACATAGCACGGAAGTATATTTTAAGAATGGAGCTTATTGTTCGATGGGCAGTAATTGTGCAGGGTGGATCGAGGAAACTGTTAGAAGGTGCTTGGAAAGAAGATGCTGTTAATTCCAGCGGTTTGTGCAATTAGGACTGTGGCGGGTACGTTGTCGTCGACAAACCCTTACCGAACCTCGTCCTATTCTTCCACGCGAACTTTCTCTCTTCCAACTCCTTCCGTTCTTTTATCTCTCCCCGAGTTAAGACTTGCCTTCGTCCTCGAGTAGCCTAAGAAGCGCACATGAGGCATCCAGGTTCGCACGAGGACGAACGAATTTTCCGTTTCCACCACTTTCTCCACTTCTATCTTTATCTATCGCTACTCCTAACAATATAAAAACCCAGTACGCCTATACCTCCGGACAGTTTTTCCTTTACCGACCATCGCTGCCGCCGGGACAAGTAACAAAATAAACGATCGTATTTTCTGGACCAATTGTACGCCTATACGACCATACACTTATACTTTAATAAATTGAGGTGAAAACAGGGTAACGATGTTCCTCACCCACCTCAAAGTAATGGGTTGAATTTTGCAATGAGAAGAGAAATTCGAGGATTTCAAAGTTGGTGGTGATTAACCCTCTCTTAGTCATGAGTCATAAAAGGGTTAACACTATAGATACTGTTTTTGAAATTTTTTCAAAATAAAGTTGTTGAGCGATTAGCCCTCTCTTAGCCATGGCTCATAAAAGGGTTAATACCATAAACAGTGTTTTTAAGATTCCTTCAGAATGAGCTAGTCGGCGTATACTAATTTTCCAATACAGTGAAGAATATTATTTAGAATATCAGATTAGAATGTTAGATATGTAGGAGAGTCTGGGATGGAGAGAGGTTTGGCGGAATCAGCTGATAAAGGCGAGAGACGAGACAGTTTTAATTCTAATAAATAACTAATAATTTATTCTACACGGACACGAGTCCTATTTTCAACAACGCTCCTTCAATATACTTTTCTCACGCAAAGTTCGTTTCCCACACACACTATTTTTCCACAAGCTATCCGTTTTAAACCTTCCCTTGACGAGGGCGTTTCTTTTCTCCGCCAATTAGGGCTGTTTTCGGACGTACCCCTACGACGTTCCCCTTCTACCGCGATTTTTGGCGGAAAAACCGTTTCGCCCGGGAACGTCGCTTTCCGTCCTTTACTTCTGGTGACCAGATTTATGGCACGTCTTACCCACGGTCACATCGGCACCATAAACCTGGCCACCGTCCCGATCGGCGCGGCTGACGACCACGTGGGCCGCCCCAAACCCTAAATTTTGCCTACAAATGTTAAAATTATTTCCAACATAGATACTACATTTAATTAATTTTGGAATAACAGCAAATACAAATGTTGACATTCTAATATAATTACGAATTAGAGTGAATAAAATTCATATTTTACACGAACTTTTTAATAATTACGTCGTGTGTGATTATTTTTAAAGCACCGTGTACAGAACCGTACGTCACAGTTCTGATAATAATATCTCGTCCCATTCTAACTTTCTTCCTAAGAGTGTCTCTCGAGTTAAACTGTTCGTTATTTAACGCACTGCCCGAGTCTCACACGGGATAAACTGTCGAATGGTTAACGTGTTATTGACCAACAATACGTATAAAGCAGTGCAACTATTAAACAATTAAAAGTTAAAATTAGAACACCATGAAAAACTATAATCAACCGCAATTTATTTCCGCGGGGAGAAATTTAACAAATAAAGTTTCAGTAACTCAACATGTAGCTACATACACTTTTTATCGTAGAATATATTATTTTCACCATTAAAGGATGTTAACTTTTAATGCTCCCAAGAAATTTTATTCAGCATTTTGTCAAGCTTAGCAAGATCGCTGAATTCAAAGTTCATTATATATATATATTGAACAAAAATGCTGATCGTGCTCGAAGAACTGATAGTAAATGTTTTATTTCATCTCTAATCACGTTAAAAATATTTGTAGTTAATAGTGTTGCAAATAAAATTATTGCGATATTGTGGTATAACATACTTCAAAATGTATTTCATATGAGTTTAGTATACGAAAAATACAACGAATAAAATATTAGCACTGTTTATTTCCTTAACTACCCAGCGGTCTTAAGTAGCTGGCCGCCACTGTATGTACTATGCAGAGCTGGAATTATTGTGCCTGGAAGGAGTGCGGGTCTCATTGGTTCTAACGGACGCACTCATAAAGTCGAATCACACGCATTTTTATTATTGGCCGAAACGGTCATATCTACTAATCCATCGCGTGACGGTGAGCATCAAAGATTGAGCGAACGGCTCGTTCTCCTTGCTCCTGTGCCGTCTCGTGAGCAATCTTTCCAGCTCTGCATAGTGCTTCTTTTTTAAGTATTAAGATGAAGTGGTGAAAAAATGATTAGTTCTTGAGATATTTGAAATAAATATTTATGGATATGTAATAAACAAATATCCATGACAACGTTGTAAACAATGGAGCGGTTGTGCCACATTAATGAAAACATTTATCGGAATTATCTCACAAACTGATCATTCGATCACTTTACCCTAATCCTTTTTTACACAGAATGACGAGACGATTTCATCTATTAAAGAAAAAATGGTGCAACTGTAAAATGCACATCATTGCACTTGCGAAAAAGATACGGTCGAAAAAATTGTAATCCTCTATGACTTGTTTCAGTTGTGTGAACCAACCTGTATAATGTAGCAATATGATGTTAAGCAATACATAAAGTTTAATACACAGAGTGTCTTCGAACATGTAGTACTAATATTTTTTCTTACGAAGCTTCACTTCTGAATAAATCGATCCTATATGTTTTACATTTGAATTTCTTGCGTGTACATTTTATATCACAATAGTTTTCTATATATCCTCGAATTTCCCGAACAAGCATACTTATTGCTTTATAGGATATTCCTATGGATATCTTTTGTACACACATACATTCGTGTACAGAAAAAATATTTGT
The DNA here is from genome assembly GCF_001263275.1 of Habropoda laboriosa. NCBI lineage: Eukaryota > Metazoa > Arthropoda > Insecta > Hymenoptera > Apidae > Habropoda > Habropoda laboriosa. The sequence goes on from NW_017100245.1 coordinate 6,902, forward strand.
TCGTGATTTATAAAGCGGAATAAGCCTCGTCTTTCTGAAGCTTTTTAGTACTAACACTGATAAATAATTAGCAGTCTTTTGTACGAAGATATAGATCTAGATTTCACGCTAACTTACTTATTGTTAGCTATAATTTAGTTCTTAGTGCAACACTGTAGCAATAACACCATTTCTTAAATATACGAAATGACATCACATTACTTTATGTTTAGGCTAAGTATACAAACGGACGCTACAGCTTCGGGCAGGACAAGTATCTCTTGGTACGTATAAAATGCTATTCGTTTAATTAATCATCTATTGTCGAGACACCATTTTTAGGACGTAAAGCCCCATACGGAGTCTACGAAACTCCTCATCTTCCAGTTAGTTTGTACATAAATATAGAACATTTCTAACAACTTTTCTTACTGATTTACCTTTATTACACATTTTCTGAATGAACATTATAGAATAGAGTGGTCGGTTGTATTAAATTCTTTTTAATGTAATAATGTTGAATTCTAAATAGAATGGAAGAAAGCAAAAGCGGTAAAACCTCTGAGAGTCCACCTCGACAATAGAGGGTTAAACAAGAATTCACTGGTCACGTGAGTTATTGTTACTAATGGAAAATGTTTTCTATTTAGGGGAAAATAGAGGAAACGCGATGCAAGAATAACTCATTACATGCTGGCTAAAATGCTCAGTACAGTGTAATGAACTTGAAGACATACATGTGCATTATTCATTGACTTGTTAGTAATCCTGACTGCCAACTTGTATAACACATACGATGTACCAAATAAATTACAATAATGATAAACAGGTTTGATTTGACTAAATGCTAAAGATATTTCCCAGGAAATAACTACCGGTTCCAATTCGTGATTGATGTCCGTGGTTAAAAGGGAAGAAGCTTATTATTTGCATTACACGTCAGCTTTAATGCGCATCGATCTATTAATTTCAGCGACCTATGAAGCGCTAGTGTCTATGATAACAAGGTAGGGTAATTCCGGGTGAGATGACTCGATCTCGCGGATGCTATGAAATGTTCTGATTGTCAGTTGTTTTTGGTAGTATACTGAGCATTATGCACCAACCACATTAACTATTGTTCCTGCTTGTTTTGCATTCACATATGTTCTATGTGTATAAATGTCATTTCTTCGTAATTTCTTTTTTTTTTATACGAAATACATTAGCGTGTACTGTAAAGAAAAAATACATTTGTAGTGTATCATACCCAAACGCAATCCGAACTTCTGGTGGAATGGATGAAAGAAATGTTTAACACCCACTATCTGAATCGAGGCCCAAGTTTGTTTCCTATTTCAGCTATTTCACTTACATGTGTATTTAGAAACAAAAGACCCAAGGAGCAAAAAAAGAATTACGAAAAAGGTGTAATTTATTCCCATTTTCAGAGCTGCTTATGGCGGACTTTGACGACATTTTTCTAGCCGATATCAAACTTTCCGAGCGAATGGCACTCATATCAGTTATTAGGAGGTAAAGCACTATAACTTCCAACCGTTATGCTTTTAAAACTAAGAGCGTAAGAGTGTACTATTTCTAGTTCAGTCTGTAATGAATAACGAAGCAGAAGACAGGTCTAATTACTCTTTCGACTTGTCCTTGAATTTCGCCGAAGTCTGAAAGGAAGTATTCGTGAGATGATTTCATTTGTACCCAAGACATTTGTTTTTTCTTGTATAAAATAATTAAGTATTTCACATTAAACAATGAAAGCAAACAGCGGCAGTTATTATAGATAATGAAAGTGAAAATTGTGAAGGAAACAATCGAAAGATAGTACTTTAACTGCTTTGATACTCTTGTTTAAAATTTGTAGCATTGTCAGAGAAATAATTCCGTGTTCGTTTTCTTACTATGGAAATAAACACAGATTGACGCAGTATATTTATATTTTATATGGTACGAAACTTTTAACGTTGACAGTTTCATCATTGTTAACTCGGTTTTCTAAAACTGTATTTTACATGTAAATATTAACGTAGAAAGAGTTGCAGATGAGTAGTATAAAACATAACTTTTCATTTTAAATTGATAATGCGTATACAGTTGCTACATATAATGACTTTAGAAGTGCGACTATATAATGACTTTACGCGAAAAAATGATTTTCAGGGACAAACAAGCCAGGTCTAACATTAGGAACCCATTTTGAATATCTGTATATTTGTATAATTTTCATAATGTTATTATGAAGCAACCGAATTTTTTTACTGTATTTTCCAGTGGGTTACTTTGGAAACGTGTATCGAATTTTAACAAAAGTGTTCTTAGTCGACAGTTGTGACTTTTTTAAAGAAATGGGTCTCATATTAGGCAAATTTACTGTTTATCGGCAGCGATACACTTTCTAAAACGTGATAGTATTACTGTTGGATTTGGTCAATAAGTTAAAAGGTGGTATTTCAATTATAAACTATTCTTTATTTTTATACGCGATGACGACACGAAAAGAAAAGCATATCAGCGTTCACCCGTACTAATCTCTATATGTATGTTTATATTAACCTGTCTCAGTATGTTGATTATTTTTGCTGTTACCAGTACGCACACGCACTCACTTCTCGTAATAATCCAACAATTCCATACAAGTTCTAATCAACGTACATTAGCTTTCGCCAAGGAAAAAAATCTAATGGCGTCAGATTCGGTGAACGTGCTGGCCAAGATGTGGACGCCCATTACGTTCAATCCAACAATTTGGAAATTTTTCATTTCAGTACTTTAGTAGCTGTCCATGAATAATGAGTACGATGCTATCACATCAGAAACAATTGAAAGAGTATCAAAATCCGTGATTGTTCGTGTTAGAAAGTGTATCCCGTTCGAGGTACATCGCATTGAGCGTTTATAACATAAACAGTAGGTTCACATAACACTGTGCTGAAATTTGGCCGCTTCTTTGGTATTCAAGCTCGTCTCAGGGCCCTAAATTTAAACATGCTTGAATGCATTCTAATATCCGCTAAAGATGCAATAGAACAAAATTGTATGCTTTCCTGTAAAAAATATTCCTTGCAGGAATTCCTTTCACGGTATTCCCCTTTCGATATCATTCAAATTGTGCTTCAAACATTTCTGATATCATTAAAAGCAAAGGAGACATTTAGGTGTTCTCCTTATGCTGAGACACCCGGTGTATAAAATATGCCGTGTACAGGGTGAACTGCCTAACGTGATCACCTAAGATTACTTTGGTGGCATGATATGGTTCGAAAAGGCCTTTAAGACGATCATAGAACACTTCTTCCAAAGTTTTCCGAATCACCTTCAATTTTTCATAAATAAACCTGCAGCTTCTTTCACGTCCATCTTTCAGCGGATACTAAGACAAGTTCGGTAAGCATCATACAATTCTTTTTCTTCATCCATCTAAAGAAACAGTAAACATATTATCCTAGTGAAAGAATATTTTAGTAATGAAAACAAAGCGCAGATATAATAGAAAGAACTAAGCTGTCGTTTATTTGCCGTTTACGTGAGTGTATTGCGGCTGATGAGTATTATTTTGAACATACACTGCGAATTTGCGTAAGTTTGAAACTAAAAATTGGAGAGATCGCATGTTATCCAGTACCACAGAATCACTCTTTCTCGTATATCTTTCTTCGCCGTATCGTTCTTTCGGGATAAAAAAAAGAAACAACGTATTTTTTATTATACTCGTTGAATTCGTCTGACATCCGCTGAAGTATAAAAGAAAAGTTGAAAGCGACGTTGAAAACTTCGAAAAGAGTGGACTGATAAAAAAAAGGACTATAATCATCTCAAAGGCCTCTTTGAACGATACTATGCGACATAAAAGGAATATCGAGTCGGTCCACTGATAACAGAATTATCTAAGGTGATCACCTGTATATTTCTATCGCGATAAGTAAACTAACACGGAAGATAAATCGAGGATGAATAATTGCACGTATCAAACGTATCAATACATGGTGTAATTGAATTTCATGTAATCACTGAGAGAAACGTGTGTCTGTTACTGCTGCGGCAAGGTTCACGCGAGACTGTATTCCCCGTTGTATACAACTCGCAAGTAGCAAGTCCATACTGTAATTATGGTGTGAGTTGGGTGAACATAACGGTAAAGTTTCGATTCTTTTCTCTATTTTGCCAAGTCTGTCAGCAGAGAACGAATGCGCGCGCACGTGCGGAACAAATTCCGCGCCGAAACGGAGTCACAGTTCCGAGACTAGATGGTAGCTTTCGAGTTGCTACGAAATATTTCTGTGACTTCGGTATTTTACACGTGCGTCGTTCAATTTTACCATTTCACTCTCTCTCTGCGTAAAAACATGGAACAGTTATTAGATGGGTCGCGTCGAATTCGAAGAGAAAATTTTCCAACGGGTACATAATACAAGCAAATTGATATTTGTAATAATAATGAATGAATATTAGATTTGGTTATTTATATTGAAAATTAAATAAAGTACTTTTATTGCGCAATTTCACATTTTTCATTTTTCATTTTTCAAAATTAACACTTTGCTATATTATCTTATTAACTAATTTATGTTATGCGTTATACAAATATTATTTCCTATCTTGCAATTTTTTTCACATATTACGCTAGCAACTTCCTTCGTTTATTTTTCTTTTCTTTTTCATTTGTGCGAGTTCAATTTCACTAGCTAATTACAAGGTTACGTGTTTGCATAGAGTTTAAATATTAAAAATAAATTGTGAATTAATTTCAAATTATAAATAACTTAATTTCAAACATCTTAAACGGTATGAATCTTGACAATTTAGTCATTTAACGATGAGTTTACTATTACCTCATACCAACAGATACATAGCAATTTGTGAAATACTTGAGTCAGGAATATTAAGAAAAATGCTTTATTAGAACTAACGAAACCTGTTGCATCGATCGAATAGTGGAATTGGCGCGTAAGTAGGAGCAGTAACGTATTGAAATTTAAAGTACGCTTAATTAACAAGATAACAGAGATTCGAAGAAGACTGAAAAGGAACAAAGTGAAAATATAGGTCTGTAGGTCGTCGAACACCCAGTGACTTCCATCAAAGTCTCAATCATGAGTAGTGCTTTGCCAATCCTCTTCTTCACCTTCTTCTTCTCCACAATTTGCGAGTATTTTCCGGTCGTTGACCGTCGCCGACGGCGAACGACCCTCGAGGTCTTCAGGAGAAGCAGTGCAATGAGGAAAAACTGGGCGAACCAGGGGCAAATCGTAAAAACTTACGCCGACGAGTGAAATAATCGGACCCCGGTTTCTCCTTCGATTCCTTGGGAAACAACCTACCAGTATCGAAATTTTATACAAAACCTGTTGTGGTAAAAATTTCTCTCCAGTGGTCGATATTTAAAATTTCATTGTAAATTTGTATAAAGAATACACAATTATAAGATAATTTCCATAACGATCGAGTTGACAAAAGTAATTTCTTGTTGATCAGCGTTGAAATGAATATTTTATATATACAACATACAGGGTGTCATGTTGACAAATGATGATTATAGATGGGAAACTAAGTGAAAAATGTAGAATAAAATGTTTTCAGACGAGGTTCTGTTTCTGAGAAAATTGAATTTAGAGATTCCCTAGGAACTGTTGCTTCTGCTCATACTTTTACGGTGATAAACAGTGGTGATGTCACATTTCGAAAAGAAATACATAGTCTACTCACAGGCTTTCACGTAATTAAAGTGTCGAAATATCGTATGATCGGTCCACGATTCCTAGATTCAAAGAGCAAGAATTTGTATACGTCAATACAGACGTCACTTTCAACAATTCGTTTAGTAATGTAAATTTAAACTAAGGAAATCGCTAATAAATGTATTACCAATATTTATCACGACACTGGTATCGTTTATCAGTGCAAACGTAAAGCCGAGAGCACGCGCACTCGACGAATTTTTAAACACAGTTTTCTCGAGAACCGAACCTCTTATGGGAAAATTTTATTCTATATTTTCGTGTTAAATCGCCACATTCTCGCTTGTACCGCCAGTTACACGACACCCTGTATTCATCAATTAAACATAAGCTTTGCTAAAATTGAAATATGATCGTTAACATCTTTAGTTTCGATGTTTTTTTATTCAATGAAATCAATCATTTCCGGAGGAAAACATACACATTATCACATTAACGAAATTACCAGAATAGGAGAAAAATTCAAAGAATCTGACTAATTAAAACGAAATTTCAAACGGTATCAATTAATCATTACTTTTGCCTTTTCCCTTTATTAATGATATCAGTGTCGATAAAGTAGGTACATGTTATATGCAGTAACGTTTTGCGATAAATCTTACATTTTTCATTATAACTGCTCGTCGTATTCATTAAACTGTTATATTAAGATAGTAAATGTACAGGTTGCTTTAAAAAGCTAGTGCTAAAAAATTGTTATATATAATGAGCGCTGTTACCTTTCACGTATGGTACGATCGGTAATGAAAAATATAGGAACATTTTCACCTGTGAAATTATCAGGTAAGCTATAAAAAGCTATTTGAAATATGGATCAACTCTTCTTGATCGTGCCAAGCAAGGATATGACAAATCGTTTTCTATGAAATTATACACTTCACATTTTCACTGTCATGTATCAACGATTGCCTGCGTGAATAATTGATCCACGTAAATAGGCTTGACTTCGAAACGTTCGCGTTGCGTTCCCTGTGCCGTTTACTAATTGCAGTATTGAGTCGATAAATTCGATCATTTATAAGATTAATTAGTTTTCGTTAGGTCAATGGCTTATGTTGTGTGTAGACGTAGACGTGAACAGTGCTGACCTAGTTTGTAGCCCGTTATTTCAGATAGATTTTTTTCTGCTACATATAAACTGATAGTGGTGAAAATCACGTTTAACACTATACTAATTCAAATAATAAATAAATAATAATTAAAGAAGAAGTTGGACCTAACACTGTAACGTTGTACTTGAAAGGGTGAACTTATTACTCCGTTTCTACCTTATAATAAAAATTTTCATTTCCAGTTACCGATTTATAATTAATAATTTATAGTAATGAAATTGTCATGGGAAAAAATTGTATACCTATTTATGAATTTATCGCTATTTTATTTGCAGCGATACTTATGAAAAATGTGGAATATATTACATTCAAAATAGGACTAACTTAGTTCACTGAAAGACAAGGCAATTTTATAATCGTTCGCTATGAAAGTTAAACTAAGTAAGTAAAACTAAGAAAGTTAATTTCATAATTATTTCACTTTCATAGTTCCTAATTTTATATGAAGAACATCAAAAGTGAAGAAATTAAAATTTGCATTTTCAGCACCTACTTTGGACAAATATACTGCACAATATTTTTACTCATAATTCCAACTGGAATAATAATGTATAATTCGCTAAAAATCTGTACAACCATAAAACTGTCCACATAATACTAAACTATTTGTCTGCAATACTTTGTACGCACAATTAACATAAAGCTGTTAAGATTCAAGGAGCAGTTGTCTAAAAAAACAGTTTTCATAAATTATGTTACTCTAGGTGCATATCAATGTGCATTCCAGTCACTATCTATTATGTAGAATGATTTATACAACAGTCGTCAGAGTTTCAGCGTTCCTCAGCAACGCAGACATCAGCAATATAAATGGTAAACCAGCGCTGCTCCTTGGTGTGCTATTTTGAAAGAAACATCGACAATAATTGCACACGAGATAAGATACAAGTTGTACAAAGTGAAATATTATTAGATCGATGACAAGGATTTTTCCGAGGTGTCAGTTTTCCTTTTATCGCGACTCGAACCGGCGTGACTTAAGTTTGTTGGTGATTACGGAACGACAAGGCTTTAATTTAATCCCCGGCAGTTCTTTTAGGGTCGTAAACGAAACCGGTTGCATCCCAGCTGGAATATACATAGAAAACTTTAACTGCTAGAACTGTACACGTTCCCGCGGACATTTTTCTTTTCGCGAGTGGCAACCGTGAGAAATCGCTTCCAGTTCGCGTAGAGCGAAACGTCACTAAAACTAAAACTAGAGTTGATCGTCCTTAGAAGGACTCAGAGTACCTCAGCTTTACAGCTTGCACCTCTTTCAGACCGGGTTTCTACTTTCCATCGAAACCGATGGAATAAGCGAGGACACCCGACCGTGCTTGAACCCCAAACTTGGCGGTAAGGATTTTTGCTGTTGGACTTTTTCAATTTCTAGACGTTAAGTAAGGATGGAACTAACGTTTGTGTGAAATTTCAGCCCGAAGAGCCGAACGTCAGAAAATTCAAACGATCCTTCTGAATAGTACCGCTTCAATTTCCACAGAATTGACAATACAACCTTTGATAACAGCTTTACCTGGCGCCGCGATGCAACAAGAACATCCTACTTGGCAGTTGCAAACCGATTTAGTCGCGCCACGTTCACACGGCGCACGTTTCGCATGGAAATCAGTAAACAGTGCTCGAATTATTTTCACCTGAACTAAATACGTACGAGAAAGTACCAATTCGTTCCTATCGTGGCAATCTATTCGACCACCTTCTTGTCTAGTCTCAATGGTATCTTGCTTTCTGCGCCTCGTGTTTCTACTCGACGAGGAGGGTAATGGTAAAGGTAACGAGGATCTGAAATCTCGAAAGAACCACAGCGGTGACAGAACGACGTTTACTCGGGGCAATTTTCATTGGCAAAGACCAATCTGCACAATTTCTACGATGCGCACTCTTGAATGAATATCAACTTCGTAATCAATTAACGACAGCCTCGTGATAAATAAACTGATATCGTGCTTAATAGATAGTTATTATTTAAACGACAGGGCAGCATTTATACGGAACCGGTTCCCCGGTAAGAAGATTCCTTATCGTTGCTTTCAAACCAGGTGAACGTTTCTCATTAGGACGATGCCCACCGCTTCGTAGGTAATGCGCTTTTTCTCCCCCGAAAAATAACATTAAAAGTTAATACGAACGACCCATTAAACCAGAATTCTAACTATGTCAATAGGCGAGATTACGCATGCATGCACATCCGGCAATATAGCGTCTAGTAGCTAGTCACTTACGCCCATCTTTGACACAAGCGGAAAAGGGGACGTCGATCGATGATGATACGTTGCTCGTGCTGACCGGTACGAGCAATGTAAAATGGAAAGTGACGCAACTTTTTAAATACGAATCCTGTCTCTTTAAATCTATCAGGTGTGCAAGAAATACCACGTAGCTTAAACCATTTTCTAATAATATGAACTTCCAATAAATGATTCCGCCGCATGTTCCAGCAATGAGTCACAGGGAATTTCGTCAAATTTGTCATTTTGCAAGAGTTTAGAGAAACGATAGGTTTTCCACCACTGATACGAAATTAAGTTCAACAATATCCCTGGGTTTCGTGTCATTTCGTACGTTTGGACTCGTGGAAAAGAAGATGGTAATGAAGGTTGACCCTTCAACGAGGTTGACCCCTCAAATTTCACCCCATTTTCTTTATTTTCGCATGAATGAAGTAAATAAAAAAGTAGTTAAAAAAAAGTCGGTGGTTCCACGATTTTATCATGTGATTTTCAAACATGTTTTGAATAATATTTTCATAGACAACAGTTGATATTCCGCAACCCACTTGACTATTTATTCTTAACATTTAGAAGTATGCTTTTATTTCCAATTTGGTCCTGTGTCTTGGTAAAAGTGTCTGTCTTTATGTACTTACCAATGGGAAAATTAGAAAGATCTCCATTTTACACGGCCCTCTTTTACATATTACTTTTCACCTTTGAAAATTGTCGATTTCACGTAACACTCAAACGTGATTTTCTAGTCGAAATTCGAAGCGTGGCGTGAAAAATGTGACAAGATAGCGTGCAGCCGTACAATCCATAAAAGCTAAAAAATGAACGTATTGTTATTGAAATGTTCCAGGATACCGGACACGCTGTAAGCTTCTACGGCAATGGAAAGAGCTTATTTAAGACGAACACGCGAACCCCTAACGTTGCGTGGTGGTCCTGATCTTTCGTTTGGGATATAATAGCATTGCCCCCGGGCTCATTCGTTGCAATAAAACAGCATTCAGGTTGAAAACTACCTTGCTCTTCGAATCGTACTGCATTCCTATGTAATTACGTCGGTAGAAACCAAAGAATGCAAATGTACGAACAATAGCTCCTTGATTTTTATGCCCTGCTTGAAAAGCAAATCGCTCTGTAAAGAGAATCGTCGAATGTATCAACGTTCAAGTAAATTAGTACCTTTTGGTACACGGAACATATTTTCACTGAAAGTTGAAATTTGAAATTTGTTCAACCATAGTTGCATCCACACAGCAAATCTAGTTATGCGATGGTATCATCTCTATAGAGATGGTGTCAGTAGAATAGAAGTTTGGAGTTCTATTATACATCGAAATACGAAGCCACGTTCTAATCTTTCGTGCAAGGATATTTGCAACTGAGTTATGCTGTGCTCGACGTTACGGAATTTATATTTCATATCGAATTTATTACGATACCTAATTCTCTCAATAATGCAGCTAGGAAGGTATAATACAAATACAATATTGAAATGACACCGGATAACAACAGATCTGTCATACACAGATATCAAATACAGATTTATCAATGTCAACCATTTTTTTTTTTGTAACAAGTCTCGTTTAATCGATACGGTCAAAAGTAATCAGAAGTTTGACAAAATACCTCGAACGATTTAACACGTTTGTGAAATAACGAGAACGAGAAGAAAAGTTGATTGTGCGTAATTTTCATAACGGATCCCTTAAGTGAAACAGCTATTCTCGAATTTGTAGCACAAAAGAGATGCTGTACTAATACCGCAAGAAATTTATTCAACGAGATAATGTTGGGAGTGAAAAAAAGCAATACAGCTAACGGTAGCTACGAGTCTGTAAGGTTGTTAAAGTAAACCTTAATACCTTCAGTCCGACTTGTGCCAGTAAGAACATTCAGTATTTAACGCTGACCCTGCTTCACGCCATTGGCTACTTCGTCATTCTTTTTGTCATATTCCTAGGACGACCTGTTAAGCGATTATTATCGAACAGACTGTATGAATACGACGCTAGTAGAGATTGAAGAATATTTTAAGATTATGATTCATCGAACGTTTATGAAGTTCGCAAAAGCGAGTTGCGTCAAGCGAATCTACGATTACAATTTATCAATCTTTATCACCCGTCGATCAATTCTGACCTTCGATTCGTAAGATTTACGCACTGTCGGTCCTTGAATCGGACTCACTTGAACGATCAGGAAGAAGATTCAAGGTCGAAGATCTCTCGCAGTCTCGCGGGGTACGATTACCTGTGCGAAGAGGACAAATCTGTCCTTAACGGCAGCGCGTTTCACGAGCAACACTGAATATCCCTTTCATTCTATTTCAACTAATGATCCAGATTCTCACTTTGGATTACTTCGCGAACGAAATACTCGCCGCTGCTCGAAATTTAACGGAAGACATTTAAAATCGTAGTCGTCATACTTTCGACAGATTTGTTCTTCTTCCAAACTATGTAGAATATCACAACGACGTTCGAAATTTTTCCACGCGATATGAAATCAGGTTCGATATTCAAGAGCGGCGTAACATTTTCATAAAACAAACAGCCGTTCGGCTTGACCTCTTCTTCGACGAAACAGCATGTTCGTAACAGGATGGAAGGTAACGCGGCTAAATCTCAAAGCCCGGTTCTCTGCCGGTGGATTCCCACAGACAGGAGTGACAGGGTATCCTGATAGGTATCGTTGTATCATCGTGATTGCCGAAAGTAAAGAAAGATTTGACTTTTTGCTCCGATATTAACGGAACAGCGTTAACTCCAGCGGGGCCTCACCGTGGCAGAGACCGAAAGGGGACGGAGGGGATTGCAACATATAAAGGAGAGAGCATCGTGCTCCAGGGGCTCAGTACCGTTCAAAGATGCAGGCTGCTGAGATGATGCGTAGTACCAGGACCGTCTGCAGTCTTGCGTTTCTAATATTTCTCTCGAGTCCTTATGTCCGTGAGTAAATGGAATTTTTGAAAATTCCCGCAAGAGCATGTATCCAAATCTACATGGTGGTTATTGAATAGTTACAGCGACAAGTGTTTACGGAATGACAGCTGTGTAAATGACATTTATTTTAAGTTGTTTGTGAAACATTTGTGATTTAGTAGCGATTGTTCAATTATTTCACGGAAAACGTCGATACGATGGGGAAACAAGTGTATAAACGGAGTTAGCTAATGACGGAGAGAAAAGTGTCGAATACTCGTTAAAATATTACTTTCTTTGGGTGATAAAGTGTAAACTGATTGATCGAATCTTAGATCTTTTTTTCTTAACAAATTATTTGTTCACTAGTTTAACTGAAAGTTTATACACACACACACACACACACAAAAATATAACAACAGTTCATATATTATTTATCCATGTTTTATGTATACTCCTCGAACGTCCCATTAAACGCTAATCATAAAACGATTTGCAATAATGGGAAATAACGAAGGGCTGTAAGATGTGTACACTTTTATAAGAGAAACTTAATATGCACGTTGTTATCATATTGCAGTCTTAAATCGACATCCTTTAATTCAACTTTTAATTTCATGAACTTGTTAACTTCTCTTAGATTCGTTTCCACTACAAATATTACCTAGCATCCCAGGCTATATTCCGGTTTATATAAGGCACGGTGATCAACCATTGGAGGAAATAAATCCTGCATTAGCGGAGGCATTTCACGAAGGATCGAGTTTATCCGAGGTAACCTAATTCACTTTAATTCGTTACATGAACTTTTAGAAATATTCGGATCACTTTTCAAGTAGATTCTCGGTACATTTGTTGTGCATCTTGAGAAAGGACAAGTTATTCGTACCTTCGAAATTTCAAAATCTATCCCTTTGTACACCATTGTAGAACAGCAATCCTGTGGAAGACGAAGCAAATAAATACAATGTCTCTCCTGTACACGTTAAAGAAGCGAGTAATCCTTTCACAGTTGATAGTGAGGAGAGTAGAAAAGCAATAGAGGAGGCTGTGGAGACAAAGGCATCGGAATCTGCCACAAACATCGAGCAAAAAAGTCGTCGAGAAAAGCATAGGCGGAAATTTAACCGAAAACCCGCGGTTTCGAAAGTATGAATCCCATTTACTTTAATTTTTTTTTCTTTTTTTTTTCATGCGTCTGTTGGCCACAGACTACATCGACGTTTCTATGAACTGAAACGGGTGTTGTTTGATTTTATTTAAACACGCGCGATTAACGAAGAACGATAAGACAGTACGTATTTAGGTGTTTCATCGCCAGTTTCAATATATACCGTGTTCATTGCCTCTATATCATATATTTTCGTCTGACACCTGTGTAAACGGTCAATCTGAGGGAGAAATCGATGACTCGTTAAATTGCTTGTTCCTCCAAATTATCGTATCATAATCTATTAATAGCGATAAATTAATACCTTCGATGATCATTTTACATAGGCCTGAGGTAATCGGGCACTTATGTGGCATGTAAAATAAAATAGAAAAAGTTCATTCGCTTAACCCCTGTAACATAAACGAGGTACACGCATATGTGCATGCACTGATAGAAGTTACCATTCTTATATATAGTGGGATCCGGTTATTGTGATCACGGATAATGTTATCATAACCAGTTGATCTCGAAACACTCTGTATAAAATTAGTAAAAACTAATCCGTCTATTATAGTCAAACTTTGGCTATCGGTGTCAATTTTCAGCGAATGCGTTATTAAACCGGCCTTCTTACTAAAACTTTCTTTCAACCGAAGCATCTTTTGCATGAGTGCATGGCAAAAATTCATAGATTATACGTAAATAAATCTTGTCCTGAAGCGTGCCCTTTATCTTTTCAAACCGTATTGTTGCAGTGACTGAGGATAAAATATGTAACGTTGTACTAAGCGTACAGTTTGTGATAAATATAAATTGTACAAATGTCGTAATTGTTTGTAATAATTTGAGTTCAACGAACATTTTTCATTCTCTGTTTGGTGTTATCATTTTTATCAAAAACTGCAAGTCCCAGAGTGTGATCACAATAAGCGGATTCCACTGTGATATTAAAATACTAAAATACATTAAACGAATAAAAAATATTTTCTGCATACTGATGCATACTGAGATCTGTAAGTATTGGAACATCTATTGTGTTTGCACAAAGAGTGATAACTGAGAAAATGGCAATTTTGCAGGAGAAGCAGTTCAAAATTTGCATTTGACTAATAGTCGAACGCTGATCGTACATTCTGATCTGCTCTCTGGAAACTAATTGGAAGTAAATGGAACTAATCAAGTTAGAAATGTACCGTTCCAGATGATAACTGTGTCTGTAGAATCTACCTGTGCAAAAAAAAATCCAAATTTACATTTTTTGAGTTATGCCGCATGAGTTTTGAGTTATCAACGCCAATCAGCGATAATTGATCTAAGTTGTACACGTTTCACCGACTTTATTACCTCGTGTTAACGAAGATACGTGTACTCTATATAAAGCATCATTTCAAACCGAATAATAATTTTGCCTATTATTGTAGTACCTGTTCTTCAGGCTTACCTCATGTTTAATAGATGTTCCTATACTCGTGAACGGGCGCGTATGAGTTAATTACGATGCATTAAAACTCGTTGAAGAAAATAATCGAAGATCACGACTTGTAATTGCTGCAAACATCGTCAAGCTAATTTAACTACGCTAAATTGCGTACAAATGTCGTTCAAACGTCGCATCTTCAGTTGACAAGGAAACGTAGTAAATGAAATGGTTGAAACAGTTTCGAATATGAAAATTAGATTTGTGCTGCACTAAAAATGCAGACTAAACGTTGAAACATTTTGGCTTACAACTGTGTACTTTTAACATAACGTGCGTGTTATCACTGGCATTTAGAAACGAATTAGAAATTGGAATTGAATACGAACGGATACCAACTTGTTGTTCATCTTCGTAATTTTGAACGATATGAAAAATACCAAAGAAAATACGACTTGTTTATAAGTACATGTGTAATTTCGCGAACGTTTATTTATGATACATGCATGTTGATCGTCGCAACTACACATACATTTTAACAATTTTGTTCCAAATGTTGAAGTATATACCTGCACTATCGACCGAATCGATTGTTCGCTTTGAATGTACGATTAAAACGATGATTTTATTTTTAAGGTCCATCTATCACCCGAGGAAGAGAAAGAAATGCGTGAAAAATTACGAACCGCTGTCGAAAGTGAAAGAAAAATTTCGAAAAATACGCAAGATGCGTACATGCATCTCTACGAATCGTCGCCGCATAAATCAGATTACAAGCGTTACGTACGGTATCCTATTCCAGTTTCATTAAATCATCACCAACGAATTATCACCAATGATCTTCGTTCGTCTCCACTTACAAGCGAAGAATTACCTATTAAGGAACAACTTCTGCCCGATATCCTGCCTAATGTTCAAAACATATTCCTTCCAATGAAAATACCGGCAAAACCAGAGAAAGAACAGACAGAGAATCAATCCTTGGAAATGAAATAAAAATAAAAGAAACGTACAATTTATAGTGAGACTTATTTATAGCAATATGAATACCGTAGAATTTTGTGATACAAGTTACGTTTAAGGGGATTTCATACTCGGTCGATTATTGTCAAACGTTACAAATTCAGACACGTTACTGTGCATTGTTGCTCTACAAAAATTGGCGCGATGCGCTTTATGTTGAAATAAAGAAATTTCGAAGATAAGACGCAAAATGAAACGGAACTGTGAGCTTTATTCGAATTACATTTATATTTACATCCGATGTTACAACGAGAGTATATTGCAATTAAACGAAACGGTTGAAGATTTTCTAATTACGTTGTAGAACTAGTTTATTTCGTTTCTGCTATTACAAAGGCTGATGTAGTTACAATTATCATGTTTATATACATTGTTTACCGAGCGAAAGATACCGGATTCGAGGACGTCACCGAGTATTTGAACTTTCTACAGAATACGATTCGTTCGTTTGATAATTTCTTATCGATTCTCTTCCGCTTCGTTCACTTCCTGTTCGTTAGAAATATTTTTATACACTTCTATCCTATAATCGTTATTAGCGAGGTTCAGAATAAGCAGCGCTCGTACCACGTTAAATTCATTGCTTCTGGACATTTTTCGTGTAAACATTATATTTTTAACGGTGTCTTTGTCGATTTTTACGTCCAAATGTAATCGTCGGTCTTGAAGAAACCTTTCACTTGATAAAATGAACGTGTTATTTCCAAATTTACAACCGAGAGCTGGTAGGTTCTGCTTGACCTCTGGTATGTAAACATCTCGAATTGCTCGACAATGGACATTTGACGATTTCGTCTGTTCCGTTGAAAAATTCTTGAAATTTTCATTTCCTAAGCTTTTCTGTTCTTTCGTTTCTTCGCCAATTTTTGTACGTTCGGGGCCTCTCGACGTGCCGTCAGAAACATTCGATATTAAAGTGCGATCTGTCGAAGCTTGTCCTAAAGTGGCCACTTGAACTTTAGCAATTTTTGACAAAGAAAAAATTAAACATAACTCCTTATTTTCATACGGGCACAGTTGCTTGCTTTCGGTTAACAATTGCAGATCTTTTCCGTTACATTTTCCAGTACAAGTATTATGATTCGTCACTTTCTCGTTTGAACGTTCAACTTTCGTCGTCTTAGAATGCAAGTTTTCATTCGCAACTTGGCCTTGAGTCCTCGAACCACCGTTTGTAATATCAAACTGAAACTTTTCGTTTTCAATTGCCTTGCCATCACTGCGTAAAAAATAGTTTATCAATATTATAATGAGAAACAACGAGACGCGCGACATTTTTACCGAGAACGAAGAGTTTTCTACTGTTATTTTTCGGTCCCGTGCCTTAGAGCGTCCAGTAACAGCCCTCGACGTTACAGATACTGACTGGAATAGAAAAAACAATGTAAGCGTACAAGTAAGCAAGGTGCATGGCTGGAGATTGGGTCGCTGTGTTCCATTATGTTCATTTTGTGTGCACTGACCTTATCTCCCGTTCGAACATTGTCCGAATACCGCAGAATTTTGACTTATCTTTCGTAGAATTTTACTCTGGCTTCGACTCTGGATTGTCAGAAACGTTTCATAATTTATTCTTAATACATGCTTTATCTGCGTTTATTTGGAACGTGGGAAACATTGCATAAAATAATATTCGTATCAATTTAAAGCACGAGTAAAAATGAAATAAATTAGTAACAGTATATTATGGACGTAGGAAAATAGAAAGTAGATTTGGAATCGAATTTATTCCTAAGAATATGTTTCAGTAAATGAAATCTTAATGAAAATGATTAATATCGTATTCGTTTACTTATTTAAAAAATCACTATTTATAATGTAAAAAGTCTAACACTTTTAAAATAAAAAAAACTTTATTCGTGTTTCATATTTTGTATTTATAGTTAGAAGTAGATCTTATATAATCGGTTCATACTATAATAATAGTATATTCGTATAGTATAGAATAATAGAAACTTTGAATATTATTTGGAAATCCAGATATTTAAAATATACAACATTATGGGCTTTGAAGTGTATATGTATAGTAATATGCTATGAAAAACGTAATGTAAACAATAATAAATGAACAGTGTTCAAAATAAATTGTTTAAAATATGCATTTATTTTAAATACGATTATACTATGTATATAAATATGACTGTATGTGCTATAAAGTGCAATGGGATTTTTAGTATTGAACACAGGAAACTACTGCCCTCGTGCTGACACACAATTTTTGTAATATAAAAATAGAAGCCAATATGATTGCTGACATTATGTGCGCGGTATACATGCGCAATGTGATGTCAACAATTTGTAATGTAAGATGGAAGACGTGCCTTTTACGTTGTACATGTATAGAGGAAATGTGCATATTTTACTATTATTTATATGTTGATGGCGTGATGCAGTAATTTCACATTTATTGTCAAGTAAGGAACGAAGTTACATTAAAACAGTACCGGTCCATTTCGAAAATTAATACAATTTATTCTTATTGTAATTATTACTTTTTGCTTTACTTGCTAATAAACACAAGTATATTGTACTTCTCTTAACAAAATCATCGAGAGTTATAAAAATTTGTACAATCGAAGTAAAATATTAGAATAGTACCTAACCTCAAAATTTTCTATCTGATTCGTCCTATCAAACATCTGCAACTCCAAAGCTGTGACAAAATTGAAATAATATGGCTGGCCAACAACATCCATTTCCATCTGGGTTTCCCAGTGTTCAGCAATCTGCAATGAGAACGCAATTTGGTGGAGGACAAATGGTATCTGGTTTAATGGTGCCACAACAAGGTGGTAAGCATTCTCATCGTAAAAGGTAACATTAAAAAAATAAAATAATATTGAAATATAAAATTTTGATAGGTATGGTAAGTCCACAACAATTTGGAGTTGGTGTAGGAGTTGGAGTGGGTGTTGGTGGTGTAGGTTCCAATGCTATGGGTATGCCTAGTGCTCAGCAAGTACTTGCACAACAACAGCAACAACAACAACAATCTGTTGCAATGCAACAACAAGTTCAACAAATGCAGCAACAACAACTACAATTACAACAACAACAGCAAGCTGCAATGGTACAACAAAATAATCAGACAAGTAATCAAGCTACGACACCGCAAACTCCTGTACCACCTTCACAACCCCCACCTCAACAACAACAACAACAAAATAAGGAATTTAACACTGCCAGTTTATGCAGGTTTGGTCAGGAGACTGTGCAAGATATTGTTAGCCGGACCCTGGAAGTCTTCCAAACATTAAGAGTTCTTCAGCCTCCAAATGGTATATCAAAGTTTAATTATTAAATTGTTTTTAATATGTGTTCTACTGTAGAATTTAATATTATGATTTTAGGTATGCCACAAGGAGCAAGTTTAGCAAATGAAAAAAAGAATAAAGTACAAGAGCAACTAAGAACATTAAAATTATTATTTAAACGTTTGAGACTGATTTATGAAAAATGCAATGAAAACTGTCAACTTCAAGGTATGGAGTATACACATATAGAAAGTTTAATTCCTTTGAAGGAAGAGTGGGATATGAAATCTGACGAGAAGAAAACCTCTGAAGCTTATAGACTAGCTTGTGAAGAAAGCAAAGAAATTATGGAGGTAAGTGGAAATTTTAACATAAAAATAAAAAACAAACATTTTTTTATAGGTTAAAATCTTAACTTTAATTTTTTCAGCAAGTGGTATTAAAAAATAGACATCTTAAGGAAATCATTGATCACCTAAGACGCATTATTTCAGAAATAAATACAATGTTAAATATGCGTCGATCATGAGCAATTAAATGTATATAAATATTTATTTATATAATTTATTAAAAAACTGTGTTAAAGAATAAAAATATTATTTCCTATGTAATATCACAATATCAATATTACTTACCTGCATTTTGCGAATTTATTGTGCTACATTAGTGTCATTCACATTCAGATAAATAATGTCACTTGCTCTTAGAACTGCTTCTGGAATTTTGCCTAATGGTGTTTCCAAATTTCGTACGTATACTTCCAAGCACTCTACATCACAACCTCTAAATTCAGCAGAAACGCGCGTATTTTCATGTAAATGAAATTCTGCTTGCTTGCCTGTAACAAATAAAGGTTCATAATTACAGAATGTAACCCCTCACATAACTGTTAGTTTAAAAATGAAATTCATAATATAGCGTCTTAGTATTACACAATTTTGAATTATTTTGTTTACATCATTTTTATTAGTCATATTCAAATTTAAAATAATTTGTTTCGTTAATATTTGCGCATTAGAATAAACATTTTTGATACTGGCGCCAGATTTGACTAATTCAGTACTAAGCTACATTAATTTTCTACAAAATTATTATCGTAATGTAAAAATTTATACACAATCATGCGTATTTATGGCATTTGGTCTGAAAAAAGGAAAATAAGTTTGTTAAAAGTAAAATTTCGTACCAACAATTCCAGTAATTACACGCAGAAATCGTTCGCGCAAAAATGCACGTGTTTCTTGCTTTTCAGGTGTGGCAAATTCTAAATTAGTGCTATTTTCGTTCGATTGTACGTCGTCTACGACTGTACCCATCATGTTTTCAAAATATTTATGGACTCCTAAAAACAAAGATTTTTGCCATGGCGGAACTAAGCAATACTGCATGTATAGTGTCGCTACCAAGCCCGCTAAATTTGAAAATTAAAATCATGCAACATACCATTACACTAAGTAAAGTAATGCTTGTACTCACCGAATGCTTTCATATAAATAATTAAAATTTTCGTAATTATCAGTAACTATAATTAAAGATGTTAAAAAATGTAGCATGTTAAATAGAAATAATAAAAACCCACATATTCTAATGAGGAAACTTAGTTTGGTGAAATTAACATATTTTCAACCATATCTAAGAAACACACTTTCACAAGGAAAAAGATGAGGGCAACCCGTAGGTTTTGAATTTTGTCAAATAGCTTCCCGAGTTTCTCTTTATTAGTTTTCAAACCACCGTGCGGCAACAATGAATTTCCTCTTCCTTTTGCTTTTAATTATCGGTTTTAACTGCTGTAGTAAGTATTTACGTTGAACGTTCGTAAAAGTTGATTATATTCTAAATTTTCTTAACAAAATGGTGTGGTCAATTATTGTTATGTGATTATTGTGTTGTAACGTTACAGAAGCCACAGAAAATCTGAAAGTTGTCTCCAGATCATTAGGAAGAACTGGTGCGAACAATGAAGAAAACCAAACACCGAAGAAGCAGATTCCTTCGACAGATTTATATTCAAAACGTGATCTGTTTAAAATGGAAAGAACTGAGAATATAAACGTGGACTCTTCAAACAGGAAATCTAAAATCTTAAGAAGTTTGGCTTTTCTAGCTGGTTTAAATGTCGGTGATTTGGTTGGTGCAGCATCGTCGGATGTAAAAACTACATTTCCACCATTCACTTTAACCGTCGGTGCTTCCAAAATTTCACCTCATATTGCTGCGACTTATGATCCTTACCCTTATGTGTCGCAACCTTACATATTCGTTACTCCCCCGAGACTTCACACGTTATGGAATTTGCTGACACAAAATTCCCAAGTATTAAATCTGTTAGATAACAACAAACAGTCTGACTTGTTAAACAAAGACGACGAGTACGTAGATGAAGCAAAGAAAATTGAAAATGTGAAAACTGTGAGTAGTACCAAAGAAGAGGCAGACAAGAGTGTAGAATTACAAAGAGAAGACGATTGGAACGTAACAGATAAGGTAAAAATTTGCTGGAAAGTATCGTGAAAAAGTAGAAATTAGAGCAAAAAATCACCCATTTTATTTTGCATTGCATTTCGAGTAAAGAGATTACATTTACAAGATTATTATTTGCAAAAGCCAATACAACTCCATATTTATAAATTATCAGAAATATGTATTAAAAAGCTTATAAAATTAAGGCTGACTACATTTTTCTAAAGGCGCTAAACGAATAATTTTGTGTAAAATTTAATTTCCACTGCTACAAATATTTCTAATCTTAACTTTTTCTATTTTATTTCATTACGTGTTTTATTAAATTGCTATTTCGCATACGTGTCGCAATTTGAAATTTGTAATATCATAAAAATGAACATTTTTTTTTTAAATGGATAGAAGTTATAATTGATAATCTACAATATTTATATTTCATTGCTGTTTCATTCTTGATTGACAGGTGTTTTCTGGTACTGCATGCAATCTACAGAATGGAAATAACATGAAACGGGGTAACTTGTTGAATGGACAGGGTCTACGAGCTGCAAGTCCAATAGAACAACTTACTTCTGTAAACGCAACTAATCAAAATACAACTCAAATGCCTGGTACGGCCCCAAAAAACGAAACAAATAATTCCTCGTTCTACGGCTACTACGATGGACATCCGCAAGATATAAATTACATCAGTTTCACTACGGAAACATACGATCCTAAATATCACGATTACGAACGCATTAATTATAATCTGCCTTCCTATGAGAGGCCTGTGAATTTTTATTCGGATGAAAGTCACGACTATCACCTCGTTCCACCAGACGATCGTTATCCGTCAAATCAATTTCATCACGAGCAAATTCCCGAATATCTGGCTAACGATTTTAAGAAATTTGTATACTCACCGGATAATACACCATTTACCAACAGTGATTTCAGACCTCTAGTATAGAACCGTTATAAGGTAGTAATTGTGTAATCATGTAAAATATGTTCACTGTAAGAATAATAAAGAAAATATTTTACTGGCAAACTGATACTCTTCGAACATTTAATTGATCATGCGCAAATACAGTGTTGAGTTACTTTTTCGAGTTGAATAACAAATGATCGTTACCGATCGGTAAGTTAATTTACATGTACAGTTGCTCTTATTAGCATTCGGGCACTCTTTGGAACAGTATAACTTTTCTAAAATTGTACCAAACGACTTGAGTTTTTTTGAGAAGTTAGGAGGGTTAGTTTACTAAATGACCTGTAAAGAAAATTTATTATTAATTAATTATAATCTGCCCTCCTATGAGAGGCCTGTGAATTTTTATTCGGATGAAAGTCACGACTATCACCTCGTTCCACCAGACGATCGTTATCCGTCAAATCAATTTCATCACGAGCAAATTCCCGAATATCTGTCTAACGATTTTAAGAAATTTGTATACTCACCGGATAATACACCATTTACCAACAGTGATTTCAGACCTCTAGTATAGAACCGTTATAAGGTAGTAATTGTGTAATCATGTAAAATATGTTCACTGTAAGAATAATAAAGAAAATATTTTACTGGCAAACTGATACTCTTCGAACATTTAATTGATCATGCGCAAATACAGTGTTGAGTTACTTTTTCGAGTTGAATAACAAATGATCGTTACCGATCGGTAAGTTAATTTACATGTACAGTTGCTCTTATTAGCATTCGGGCACTCTTTGGAACAGTACAACTTTTCTAAAATTGTACCAAACGACTTGAGTTTTTTTGAGAAGTTAGAAGGATTAGTTTACTAAGTGGCGCGTACAAAAAATTTTGAAAAAATTGCAATTTACGAGAATCGCGAAGAAAATTGTAAAGGTCCCTGTTTGCAACTTTTTCTATTTGAGCTTTCGATGAATTTTTCAAACGTACGTTTTTTAGATTTATGTCAATTATATATATGCTGAAAATTGCAACGAAATCGGTTAATGCAGAAACGAACGGTAAGCATCGAAAGATGGAAGAATCTAGATTTATTACAGTAATAGGCTGGAAGGCCTGAAAAATTATAAATTAATATAATTGACATAAACCTACAAAACGTATTTCTTAAATTTTTCTTTAAGAGTTCAAATAAAAAAGTTGTTAAACATGACCTTTACAATTCTCTTCGCGATTCCAACAAATTGTAATTTTTTCAAAATTTTCTTTACAGGCCATTTAGTAAACTAACCCTCCTAACTTTTCAAAAAAAAAAAAATCAAGTCGTTCGGTCCAGTTTCAAAGAAAGTTACACTGTTCCAAAGAGTGCTCGAATATTAATAAGAGTAACTGTATACATATAACTTGTTTCTTGTAGTATTCTAATTGTACGTAAATAATTACGTTCTTCGTGCGTTATACTAATAACGTTATTGACTATGTGCTATGCTCAACAGAACAGAAATAATTGTGGGTTGCTTCATCGGATTGTTGACAGAGTTCTAACAGTGAACACGTTTCCAAGTAGTTTGAAGAATAAATTTTCGAGTGCTGTTAATATGTATTGTGAAAGAACGAAAGTGGTTCTTCTGCTATTTTCTAATTTAGTATTTATGTTTGACTGTTGTGCATCACTGGGTGAGTATACAGTACTTTTTACGTAGTATTTGCACCGAATCAAGGTACCTATAAATTTAATAAATAAAACTGGCTGTAAGGTTTTTAATTAACGGAAGTAATTATACATACTTAATTAAAATCTTGAAACTATAATACTTTCTAGAGAAATCATTCGTATTTTGTAAAATTATTTCTAGACATCTAAATAAATAAATAAGTAGTCATCTTCTTTTAGAGTACAATGTTATTTTGAACGAACGTCACACACATTGAAAGTAAATTATTCGTTATTATCATTGTCCATAATTTTATTAATGTTAACAACAACGGTGTATTATAATGTGAGGAACTTTCATGTTTCTCCTCTCATTTAGTAGAATTATCATTTCACATTAACGATCGTTATTCCTTCAGAAACAGATCTGCCGTTAAATGGTATCGACGTCAAGGACTTATCGCGGACAGTTAACGATACCTTTATGATTCTAAATGAACGGAAAATCAATCATAAACATGAAAATTTATTTCCTGGGAAAGAACGTAAAATACACAAAGGTACGCGCAAGGGAACTAACTATTTATCTGTCGATTAAAAATCGCAGACACTATAAAAATACAATTGTGATTTCAGAGATTAGCAAATTAAATTCACGTTCGTACCGCGACAACGCGGGTCATTACGGAACAATTTCTACATTTTTGAATTCAATGCTTGATTTATTAAACAAAGAAGAAACATCGTCTCGAGAATTGTTTAACAAGCGCCTGGAGAAGAGAAGTGCGAACAACGGGAATACGGATACGAAAAGGGACATACCAAGAGGAAAACAAAAAAAGATAAAAGCATTGAGACGTTTGCTCTTAAACGGTATTTCGAACCAAAATAACGAAGATATTCAAGATGACTACGGCGAGGATGAGGACGACGATTATTCCAAGGGCGTGAACAAGAAGAAAATGAATTGGGATGATTTTCAAAATGAAGACGGGGCAAGTGTAATGGAATTAATTGCTCTTAACGTAAGGCACAAGAGTAACGCGAGTTCTGCACGTAGTATCGGATATTTTTACCGATAATGATGAAGCTATTATGTAAAAGTATGTTAATTACAGACCGTGTTATTTTTGTCCATCAATGAATTCCACTTTTCAATAATTGCACTTGTACTGTAACAGTTGTACATAGTATTCATTTGTACAGTTTAGCTTATTGTTAGAAAATATTCAATTCTTTTAATAGCTTAATTACACCATCAGAAATTATGTGGTACGTTCGAAACGGAACAAAGCTACGTTTATAAAACCTTTTGAACATTTTCGTATCATTAATCAATAGGATCTCGTTCAATGTCGTTTGCTTAGGAATTAACTAAATAGTTAAAGAAGAGTTGGAGGACTTTATATTTAAGGTTACTCACTTGGTAGGTCGCAGATTTTTCAATATCTTTTGTTTTATCGCAACGAGGATCTAGAAATTGTCTTTTAATTTTCAACAAAATGAGGAAAATCGGAAAAATTGTTATCTCCATAGGTTATTTTCGATTTTGCATAAATTTCAGACGCATTTACACTAAATCCGAGATAAAAAATGGTAGCCTACCGCTCCTTAAGCAGCGTACCTAACCTAACTTAAATATGATCATAAAAGTTTGAAATTATAATCTATTTTCTTAGCCAGAGTTAACAGTCTGAATTATAAGACAAGCAGTTTCACTACTTTTGAAACTAACCAAGTACTCGTTCAATTTTTAGAGGCTCTAAATTAGTATGGAAATATTCGATATTTATAAATAAAATTTATGAGGTATACGTATTTCCTGAACTTTCAGTTTCTACTAATTTGAACACTTTGCACTCGGACATTTCTGCGAGACAGTCGACTAGAAACTCCAATTTATTTCTGTCTTATGTACATATAAATAGTATTGCGAAAATGATTTTAAAACAAGCTTTATACACTTGAATTATTACTGTAAATTCATCAACAATATTTAATAGACCAATTATAACCTTTTAACGTGTAGTATTTTTTTAAGTACTCGTTGGAGTGCAAATCGATTAGCAATCGCAAATTCTACGATGCTAATTGTTGCATTTTCGTTATAATTATAAATGGATTCCAAAACTTTGGAGAAAAATAAAAGTTACCGAAAAAATGTTTCCAGAACACTATTGAACCATTTTGTCTCCGAATTGTGAACTGACTAATCTGATATAAGTGTGTATCCTGCAATGTATAAATAAACATTATTAACAAAACATTTCTTTAAAGCAAAGCGTTCGAAGTGGTCAACACTTGCATTCTGCTCTCATACACTCTTGACAATACAGTTCATAAATTTAAACGTATATGAGCTTTACAATTAACTACAAATACTCGCAGAGTGCACAGTTGCTTCGGCTGTTTTTACCATCTGTGGTAAAAAAATAGAAAGCGTCGAATCTTGCAGGTTATCTTCTGACGCAACATTTGATGGTAACGAAATATAAATTGTAATTCTCTGTAATTATCAATTAATCAGGAAACTCTTCTGTGAGAGTCGACCAATCGGGCAGCGTAGCTCGCAGGGAAGAAACCTGTTTTATTTTCGGACGAGTTTGGAGGGCTGGGCTTCTCGTCTATTTCGAGAAGGCTGGTATTGTGTCTCTAAAGACGCGAATACTTTGCAGCTCTTTCGAATGGTTTTTCACAAAGACAATTTGTCTGTCATTTCACCTTTGTTGTTCCTTCGATTGAATTGTTAATCTACTTTGTTGTTCTCTTTAAATCCATCAAAGAGAGCACAGAATTTGCAACAACCAAGAAACATTTTCAAAAATTACCGACGATTCTATTCAACTGACAAACAAACTTTCCTTTCTGCATGATATATCTAGATGTCATTAGTAAAATCTTCTAAAATATATCTATCTATTTGTGTCTGTGTGTCTGTGTGTGTGTAGATAGATAGGTATATATTTCAGAACATTTCACCAGTGATATGTACGAAAATTTCGAAAAATAAATTGCCAAACGTGGAAGCTAGTGAATTAATTTGACCAAATAATTTTGCACCAAGTTAATCACAAATATCTATTACTGTAGCGTGTATTCGAAATGTGCGAAAACTACGGATACGCAGTTATACCGAACCTCGATGTATGTACGTACAAAGGTGGACTCGATACCGGCGCAGTATTGCGTGTACGATTATGCAATAAGCAAATAGGAAACGATCGACTTCCTTCACGAAAACATGAACTCTTTTTTGAGGGGAGATGTCGATATTATCGCGTTGTTTTTTCTAGAAACGGCTTATCTATTGTACATGTCTGCAAGCAGTGGAGAGGTGTTAGTATACACTTCAGATTAATATTAGTTAAACTGAAATTATATTATATTATATAATTCGTTCTTGATTTATGTAACGTGAAATCGACGATTTCTGCTATAACATTTTTCGATTCTTCTCTACTGGATACCGCGATCGATTTTATACTTTTTCATAATACAAACTTGTAATATTTTAAGCTATCGTATTTCACCATACAGCATCCGATAGGTTGTCACGAAGGTATCTATGCAATCGGATTAGAGCGTGTCTCTTTAAGTCTAAATATATACCGGGTGTCAGGGTTGAACGCCCTGGGATTTCCGGTCTCCATCGTGCGTACTTTGGTTTTCCGTTTTTTTTTTTTGTTACTTTCAGTACCAGCACTTACGCCCTCTTCATCTCCTGTCACTGTTCCTCCGGCCTCCGCCTTTTTCTGTATCACTCACGCTTTTTTCCACGCGAAACCCAATAGCCTTGCATCCTCTAGGACACTCCAGGACTATTTCCTGCGTCGGACGAACCGGATGGGAAACCGCAAATGTAAAACCCCGTAAAGAGTTTTAGTAAAACGTCTGCAAAAAGGAAGTTCAGATTAATTGAGATTAATATTGCGGTGTACGTATATCAAATTTCGGTGGAAATTCGACAAAACTGAAAAATCAATCGGGACAACGTCGGAGCCTTGAAAATGTCACAAAGACGTGAAATAAGCATTTTCACGAAACCCTTATACGGTATTCTAACGTTATTCTTTGGTGAATATTTTACATCTTATCTTATCGTGTATTTTACATCTTATTGAATATTTATGTACATTTGTAGCAAAGTTTCCTCCTCCACAGGGTGTTCTGCTTTGCAACTACTCGCGCAAACGTGCGCATTTAGAGAAACTTTCTCTGTCTCTTTGTTAAAGCTTTCGCCAGCACGTAAAACCGTCGGTCCCATTTTTAATTGCATTCTAACATTCGTCGTGTCTGTAAAAATTCTTCGTCGAGTTTCAAGGGGAAAAATATAGCAAACGATGGAGCGCAAAGCGTAAAGTGCTACGCGTATTTGAAAATTGGCCAAAAAGACATCTCGTTGGTAAAGAATGAAGGTGTCGGGTTCACCCTTTTGAGGCGCACGTCTCGACGTTCCTTAAGGGTGCGCCTCATCGAGTATGCAACGACGTAACGGCGTACCTATGAGATACGCTTTGGACACACGCGTTTTGAACTTGGTGCACGTGCACACAGAGGCAGAACAGCTCGTTCTGTGTGGTAAATGCACTACGCTCGGGTAAGAACCCCGGCTTCGTATATGGGGGGACGACAGAGGAGAGAGACAGCTGTGAGGCAGCTGGCAGCGCGTGCCACGAACCTATGGGGTCTCCTTCAAACGCAGACTTCGATGATATCCTATACTTCGTGACACGTAACTAACGGCAGGTTTCGAACAATGTAACGAACAGAGGTTGCCGATCGTTCAGGATTGAACGAAAAGTTTAACCAAATTACCTTCACCGCGGTTGTCCACAAATTCATTTAACGATACCACTTTTAGTTGCTTCTT
>NW_017100245.1:35654-45929 GCF_001263275.1 Habropoda laboriosa
TGCTACTCGAGGCGATATCGACTTCTTTGTTCGATAAATTGTATAAAAATACAGCACTTGTTTCGCGAATCGGAAATATCGAACTTAAATGGCGGAGACGCTTGTTGCAAAGTACTGGAAACGTTTAAAAAAAAAAGAAATTTTCGATTTTTATTATTATCATTGTTGTTCCGTTCTTTTTACTATATAATTCGTTTAGAAGGAAAGAAAGTGAGTATAAAAGTATGGACATTGTGCGGGATTGAACAGGACGTTGGGCTTCCTTTAAAGTTTTTCACCCGCTTGAAAGAAAAGAGATCAGAGGATTCGAAGCCTTCGGGGAGCGTTTCAACCTAGTGAACATCTGCCGTCGTCTGCAACGATAATAATTCGAACAGCTGATACTCCTCGACGGACCACTGGCCCTTGCCTCGTGGATCCTATAGGATCGTTTTCAACTACCACCTCAAAAGTTTCTAGAGAATCCCTCAATTTTCTTGCATTTAAGTCCCGAAATATGAAAATAGAAAATGGACGACAGAAGGGTAAAAGTGAACGTGCGACAATTTTTATTTTTATATATTTCGGGTGGAAGCACGGAGCCATGAAATTCAGAAATTCGTTTCAAAAAATTACAGCTTGTTAGTATTCGTTTATCGTGGCAAATAACCGTGAAAATGATCTCGATTTAGTAGCACGTTTCGCGCAAATAACAACGTTAACAGGAAAGAAAAGTTGTTACGTTATTTACAGATAAACAAACGAGGTATCGTGTTTCGACAATAACAGAAGAAAATTCGTTGCACAGTTAATCAGCATTTAGAATCCTTTGATGAGGCAAAACGGCGAAAGGTTTATCAACACGTCGTCATTGGTCGGTTCTACTTTTCGCATCTCATCCATGTTTCGTCCGGTCGTCGTTACGTTACGCTACTGGTACTACTGGGTGGTGGGGGGTAGAGTAGACCAATGAAAAGAGAAATGATCGGGGAACCCGGCGAACTGGCGCGCAGAACGGTAACCGCAAACTTAAAGGCATTTCGGTACTCGCACGTGGGCTTTCGTTCGTGGCGGATGTGTGCGTGTACGAAAAATCGCCAATTCTATAAAAGTACCGTCAGTTACCACGTACGTGCCGTTAATAGTGCTACGCGTCAAAATCAACTCTGCGCTAAACGTGTCGAGTATCACGAATATAGTCTCGTCGATTTCACAATAAAAGAGCATTTCTTCGTAACGCGAAACGGTTGTTGATCTTGTGCACCAGTTCATTTTCCAACGTCGTCGTATTCTTCGTCGACGCATCGTATCTCCATTAGAAAAAATACTCGCGCAACTAGTGTGAATTCCTTCCTGGCGTTTTTCATTGGGATTAAAGAACAACGTTTCTAGTACACCCATTGTCAGCGACATCCGAGAAATTGGAGGTGCGTATCAGAATCGTCTGCGGTTCTAATATTTCGCCGATCTATCATTGTTCTGTTGTATTTTAAAACATATTTGACGTTCCAGCGCTCTTGCGAGATATAATCAGGGGATCGTTAAAAACGCGTTATATCGTCCGATAGGGATTCAACGGTTTCCCAATAATTCTTTGCTCGCTGGTCTTATATTTGTTGCAACAAATTTTTCTCCTTTTTTTCTTTTTCCTCAACTACGCGTATAATGTTTCAACGAATGCTCGATACCCGAACGATATATCCTTTTGAATTGCGCACAGTGTAGCGGTAGATTGTTATTTTGACCGGAAAACTGTGCTTTCTCGGTGGGCAAATGTTTTGGCGAGGCCATCTTGCGTGTTCGTAAAACGATCTGCTTATTCTCTCAGTCGCTCCTCTTTCACCCCCGTTGCAGCGATCTCGTCGCGACAAAGGGGTACACGGCGACGGGCACGTGTACCACAACGTTTATTAATAAACCTCGACGTTGGCTCGACGATTTCTCTTTAGCAGGAGGCCTGGAAACGTGTGCAGGTGATTATAGCCGTCTGGCGTAAAGAAAGAAGAAGCTTTAGCTTTTTTCTTTGCTTTATGATTTTCCGATAGACGTATTGCTTTTTAACGAGCAATTGATACTCTTTTTGAACGTAACTCGTAATTATAATTAGAACGTTCATTTTTTTTTTTTTTTTTCAATTAACTAGCGCATTGGTGCGAACTGTTGTCAAATGCTTATAGAAAGCAATAGGAAACGTGATGAAATATTTCCAGCTTTATTCGATATTCTGTGCAACAGACTTAACTTAAATTTCACTTGAATGGAAATGCTATTGAAACGTTCTCCATTTTTGGGGTTCATGTGCAATTACTTTTGAAATATACGTTATTATACATTTGAAGTAATTGTTTCTTAAAGGGTGTAGTAGAGGAGGCATTGAATTTTTAGATTTGAATAAAAATCTCGTAATACGTAATTGTAGGCGTAGATGGTTTACAGCATTGTAAACATTAGAGATTTAGTTGAAAATGTGGTGTACGGAGCGATCGTTTTAATCTCGTCAGCATTATTACTTCGCTATTAGTACGAATAAGCTAATAAGTGAATTAGCGAGTAAAGTCGTAGGACGCTTTGATATTATACCTTCGTAATTTATATTGTTATCTGAATTGTTCTCGAAATGTGTTTACCGGTTGGTAGAGAAAGCAAATTCCAGGATGGTAGTTATAATAAATGCAGTAGAAAGATATAGAAGATGAACACCATGAATATCTGATTGAAGAATTCTCT
Source organism: Habropoda laboriosa (assembly GCF_001263275.1). Classification (NCBI taxonomy): domain Eukaryota; kingdom Metazoa; phylum Arthropoda; class Insecta; order Hymenoptera; family Apidae; genus Habropoda; species Habropoda laboriosa. The sequence continues at coordinate 38,361 of NW_017100245.1, forward strand.
TTGTCGGCACACTTTTCAGACTTTAATTCTGGGTGAAAAGCTATTTTGTTAACACCAGCGACATGCTCTCGTTTCTTCACTCCAGTATACGTTTAATATCAAACGCAACACGAAAGTAAACTGTTGAGCTAATTAAACAACTTGCTAGTTAAATTATGAAAAAGATGAGCCGTTAAAGGAAAAAAGTAATTGTTCTTTAACAGTTTGAAATATGTGCAAATATTTAGAGCAAAAGTACGTAAGTCTATGCCACGTATGCCTACAACTGCATACCGTTCTGCGTAAAGTCGGTAGCTCCAGAATGGAACGTATTGAAAATTTCATTAAAGTCTGCAATTGATACTCGTAGATATTAACAGCACATAAATTTTTCACGGGCACACGATCACTGTCAACAGTGATTCAACAAGTGTTTCGTGGCAAGATGCGAATAGTTCAATTATAACATATGAAACCAGCCGATATTGTTCTAATGGCACAGTAGTCATTTGTGAAACAACAGGTTAAGAGAGAAATTTTGTACAATCTTTTTGTTTTTTTCAATCGTCTGTTTAATGTCAATGTAGAACTTTCTTTTTGCAAATTTTCTTCACGGCACAGGAGCAAAGCCGGTTATCGTCTCATGTTTTCTGAAACTCTGGCCTTTGCGACTTTGGCCGAGAAGATATTTTAGTGAGTTTGGTTGAGCGCGTGGCAATCAGCCAGTGTCGAATGCACGAGGCTACTCCGCGATCGGAGCACGATTGTATCGTACTCTTTCGCTAGACTATCGAGACTATTTCTACGAAGCTCATTCGATAGATTCCAACGCGAAATTTGCGTTTACGCGTATCATCTCCAGCAACGATATTAAAAGGCAGGCTGTTATTATCAATTTTCCTTCGACACGATCCTAACGTACTCTATTTACGCTGTTAAGCAACGTTTACTTTGGTATACCGTTGAATAGCTAAATTTAACATGTGACAATTTTTTAGTAAAATCGAATCATGGACAGTTTCGCAGATTCGAACTTATTTACGCATGACACGTAGATCGGTTGATTTACGAGGCACTCGCTATACAGTTATTCTCACCCTCTACAGCTGTTACAATGGCTGGTCTTAGTACCTGAAAGGTTACAACTGTCTTTCCTAACGCGCCTCGCCACCATCGTGATTTCTATTAAAAGGAAAGTTTGCGAAATACATGTGTATATTTGCGATACTGCGCGTAGCTTTCAAATATATTAACCAGGCGTATTCTTTTCGGTTTCATTTCATAAAAGTTCGTCGATTTGTAAAAAGTCGCGAATTGCCGATATTACTTTTAATAGAACTGTTTTACTCGACTTGCCGCGAAGATTCCTGTGCACTGAACCAAATGCACAAACGTTCCCGTTTTAAATAACTTTCTAATTTTGAACGCGTGCAGCGTCTTCTTCTTTTCAAGATTCGCCATCTTTTGTTCTTAGAGAAAAAGAAACTCGAGTTCGTTGCTCTATTATTCGATCGATTAAATTATTACGGAAAATTGTAATCGAGCGCGACGTACAGTACAGACGAGATATAAAAAAAAAAATGGCAATAAAATGACCAACTTTCGAAGGGAGGCAGGTAACAGGAAGTCCAAGTGGCAAAACGATCGAGGAATATTTAACAGTTCGAACTTACAATTTTTGCAGAAGGTTTATTGCTCGTATTATTAACGAGGGTACCCGGACAATTCGATTCGTCCAGGTGCAATAGAAAAGTGCTTTGTGCACCTACAGATCCCTTACGACTCGAACAGTGTGTCCGAGTACCTGTAAATTGTATCAGCTGACTGTCGAAAGTGCGAATCGCCGGCGTGTCCGGTAAGTAAGCTGAAAGAAATTTCGGAATCGTAAGAGCAATAATATTTATCAACGTCATACGTTATACGGTCGTTGCTTCCACGGTAGCTGAATTCAGAAAACCGGCCTTTATGCTCGACCGAACGTCCCGGCGTAGTTGCGCTCTGTTCTAGGATGAAGAAAGAGGTAGAAAAAGGGAAAAAGAGAAAGAGCAACGGCGGTGGAGGAGGAACAGCCGATGGCAATACAACAATATGATTATACGGCGTGGTGCACCGGTTTTCTGCAGCAGCTGCCGTCGTTTTGGGGGATCCGCTAGAAACGGACGAGGAAGGGCCGTCTTGGCGAAGTGGTGCACTGTCACGGATGGTGCTATACGAGTGTGAGAAAGAGAGTGAAAAAGCGTAGAAAGGAGGAAAGAGAAGGAAAAAGAAAAAGAAGAAAAAAAAAACGGACGAAAGAGGAGGCCCCCTCTGTAGGCCCCTATCTCTTTCCTTGTCTACAGCATTGCAGAAACTCGAAAGCCGAGCCGCACGAAAAATACCCTCTACGCTGCCTAGGTTTCGACCAGGCAGTTTTGCTCCTCGGAAGAAGCAAAACTGGCTCCCTTTTCAGGCCGTTACCGAGCCTTGAATGGAGGTCAGGGTCCTCCCTTCTCTTCTTGCCCTTTTCTTCTTTTTCAAGGTACCTTCCCGTGTGTCCTTCTCCTTTCGGCTACACCACTGCCGCTGTCTGTTTCTCTTCTTATTCTTGCCGATTCGCCGGTTTTCCCCAACGTACACACGGGGATTCGGCTTCCGCGGGGAAGGGGATTTTTTTTATCTGTTCTCTTTGTATCGACGACAGAGTCAACGGAATTGAGAGAACTGGGTAGTATGGTACTCGGAGTACCGGTCGTCTAAGAGGGAGGAACAGTTTATTCTCGCCTTTCCTTCGATATACGACGCACAGGATATACGGAGTCTGCGGTTACATGAATGCATGTGATCGTGTAACCGTGCATGTACATTTGGTCATTTTGCAAAGATCACGCGGAGCTAGGTGATTCATTGGAGGATCGTACGTTACGAACGGTTCAATTTTAAACGCGCACTCAGAACTTTTCCGTTCTTTGTGTTGTGCTCCAATTGGCGTGTTTTGGTTTTCTCTGATGTGTTTACAACGTCAAGGGAAACCTTTATTTCTTTATTCCGATAAAATTACGTTCGACTTTTATTATCCCCTGCATACAGGTTATTGATATCACCTTTCTTGTACTTTCAGGAGTTTCATTTTTCACTATCTGTTATATGCTTGCCGAAAGAATAATTTATCATTTTCTAGCACGTCAGTTGTAAAAAAAGAATTAAAGGCCTTAAGCCTTTTGCAGACATGGAACAGTTACTTTCTCACTTTAGAAAGCCAATATTTCGTTTTCTGTGTTGTGTAAGGAAAAAATGTGGCTATTCTTTCGACAAATATTCTTAGCAACTTTTTCGAACAAATTTTCTCATGTACGAAACACGTGACACGTTTCGATAAACTGGAAACGTGTCGCAATGAATTGTGTTCATTTTATCCGCTTCGAGAAGTGGAAGTTTCAACGACAGAGTGTACTCACGGATTTCTTCGTATTCGAAGGAAAAATTCGTTTATATAAAATTCCCTGTTGGGCGAACGTACCGATGTCCATGAAAGTTAGTGAAAATCTGCATTTTCTTGCAATTATAGGTAACTACATTACCGGACGCCTAAATGGTGTTAAGCCTGTGACGTGATTAACGTTGACCGAAGTACCGAGGAAGGTATCAAAATTGAGCAGGTCGTCCTCCCATCCGGCGGTGATCTCGCCAAAATTTGGAGGATGCTGATGCCTGGTGCCGCTGGTCTCAGTGCCGTCGGTGCAGTGGGCGCTGTTGGGGCGCCAGGGCCGGACGAGCTTGTCTCGGGCCTTGGTGCATTAGCCGGTACCACTCCGCAGCAGAAAGATACCACTTGGACGAAACTTTTCGTCGGAGGTTTACCTTACCACACCACCGACAAAAGTCTTAGGGAACATTTCAATGTGTACGGCGACATCGAAGAAGCCGTGGTCATCACCGACAGGCAAACTGGGAAAAGTAGGGGTTATGGTTTCGTAAGTATCTACTCGACTCTACCTTCGTTTCTCTTTCTTTCTTTCAACGAATAGTTGTGTTGTGAACTGTTTTGATTTTGTAAGTAACTTAGTGTGAGTAGTTCTGGTACACTTTTAACTTGAATCGTTATCCGTCACTTGAACGATGTACTTTAGCAATGGGGGGAAGCTTAACGAAGAAATAGAGTGAGAATAATTCGCAACGGAATTGATAATAATTTGGAAACAATGGGTTAAAAACGTATCAAGCCAAAACTTTCTTTGTAGAAATAAGTATGTAATCCGAGGTAATACTTACAAATTTTCCTATAACACTCTCTAATTTGTAGAAATAAGATTGGAACGCTGTAACCTTCTTCCAAATTATGCCTGCACCATTTTGCCGCGAGCAGAATAGAAAAAGTTTTTCCAACAGTTGTCCGTTATAGTAATCGCTAGAGTGAACAGTGTAAAGTACGCAAAGATAATGGTATAATTCATTACGATAACGTAACCAGTTTAGGTTGTCCCCTCGTGTCCAAAAAGCATGTTTAGTTGCTTCTTGCCACTCGACAGCAATGTTCTTTCTTCCGCAAAGTTTTACGTAGTACTTTTAAATACCCCGTTATCTACTTCCTTTCTTTATCATACATAATACGTAATTTATACCAAGGATAATATGAAAATATATGTGTCAGCGTCCTTACTATCCAGTAAAACCAAATTCTCTTGCATATGTTTGTTACTGTTCGCAGCAAAGCCCAACGTCTTCACGCCAAGTGTTCCATACTTTGATTTTCTTTCATTAATAAATTTCTTAATATCTTTCTTTCGTGTTAAAATAAAAGGTAATAAAAGCTGCTAGAGGTAACGATAGGTAATGAAAAGTAATAAAGTAAAACCCTAATGAATGCGTACACAGATACGTACGTTAGAAATTCGATAAAAGTTTACAAATGAAAATCGGTTCGTTCGACGACTTCATGAAATCCTAGCCTAACCGTATCGATGCTTCTTCAGTGCTCAACGAGTAAAAAGCATAAACACTAAAACCCTTTGTGGTACTTAACTAATTGAAGACGTTGTCGAGAATGTTATTGGAATATCTGGCTGTTGCATGCACGGTATATACACAAGTTGTACCGTTGCTTGTGAAGGAGCGGCGTGCAAGATCCAAGTAGAGCGGAAGGATTAGTCAAATAATCGGTCGGATCTGTACGCAGGTGATCATGGGAGATAGGCCAGCAGCGGAGAGGGCGTGCAAAGACCCCAACCCCATAATCGACGGTCGCAAAGCAAACGTCAACCTGGCGATTCTTGGAGCTAAGCCTAGGGGTAATCTACAAGCGAGTAAGTTTGCATAGCAGTGCGTGCTCATTAAATGAATACGGATTGTGCCAAGTATTAGAATTACTCAATCCAACAATTAAATCTCGATGCTTTGATTTTTCGTAGCTTGATCGAGTTTGTGTTTTCAGTTTGATTAATAATCCTTCAACTTCCATTTCAAGTCTCGCCCTGAACAAACAATACAGAAATTTTCCGCACAGTTGTGTTATATACATATGCGCGCGCGTGTAGATAATTAATCTTTTATCAATTTACAGAATGTCTATAACTTGTCGAACTGTATGAAGATCCTGATTTCGACAATGTAGTTTCGAAATATCGAGAGATTTTACGGGAATAATATCTCGTTTATTAATTCTCCATCTTGACTTTTGCGCGTCATTGTCACGAGTTTCACGTTGTTGAAGCATAGCCAAATTAACAAATTCTATTCGTCGCAGTAATCGTTAATATATTTCTTGGACAAATAGGACGGTAACTCTTCGACTCGATATGTCGAGCACGTGTGCCCAAGTATGCCCATGAAATATTATCGCAACGGTTCTCTTAACAAGACGCTTCATTTAACTGTTAATTAGGAAACGATACCATTTGTATTCCGCAGTTCAGTTTGAATTTTTAGTCTGATCGAAATTTCCTGGTGGGGAGTAATTCTGCTTCTTATGTAATTATTTGCATTCGCCGATCTTACATTTAACGAGCTGAAACACGGACGAAAGGTTAAAGGATAGCATCGGGAATATCGTTTGTGCAAATCAAAAAGTGTCCTGTAAGTCATTTTCTTGCACTCTTGGGGTGGCTTCAGGCCAACATAGCTTGGCGCTTAGGCACCTAAGTCTAAAATTGCCTTAACCCGAGTACCGGTGTCCTTTTTGTTCCTTTTTTCCTTACGTGCAAAAATCATTTCTAATTTAGAACCGGACAAGGACAGTTTTAGCACTGAAAAATGTCTTCGTGGATGCAAGAATTACGAATCGATTTCGGTATTCTTCTTACTGAACTTTTCACTCTGATTTGTCCATCGGGTAATATTAAACGCTTCGAATTTCATCTCAACGTTCGCGACAAGTGTAATATTTCATTGGTGAGAATTCATCTGTGCAGTGTATCTCTTAATTTTGCATACATACGTACACAGGGGCAAAAACTTTGTCCACCTTGAGTATTTCCGTTGTTTGTTATAAAACGTCAGATGAAATGGGAGACATAGCGTAGAGGAGGTATCAAGGTCGTCTCTATTTGTTTAAACGGGATGCTATATTGTTTTCATCGCTGTACGATAGCCGCTGTTGCGGCGATGCTACCATTAAAGGTCATTCAAAGTCGCCGAAGATCGTGAAACAATTATTGTTACTTTTGAATTGTCGAACCGCGGATGCGTCTTACGATTAGCAATTGCTGTAATTCATTGACCCTTACTTTTACGTAAACGGACAATCTTGCCGCACTGTTTACGTTCTAGTAGTACATTATATACAACTGCGGGCGTAAACATTGTGGCAATTTACGACATTACGTGGAATATCGGTATCAATCGATTGCTGAGTCAAGTATCACCCTGATAATCAAGATGAAGTTTTTTTCCGAAAAACAAAAGTGGCGTATGATCCTTGACGAGGCAACTTATCAAAATGTACCGAAATGCACTCAAAAATTGTTGTTTATCACGAAATACCGACTACACCGGAAAATATGAGACAACGGATTACCGCAGCATGTGGTAGAATAAGTTCAGAAGCGATAAGACGCGCACGTGGTTAGGACACAAATGGTTAACACTTCGCACATCTTCTGTATTGTAAGAAAATTTATTTTACCGTCACATGTCACATTCAATGATCTTTAGTGATAGCATGGTGAAATCGCCAGAACAACGACTATCGAACAGCGATGAAAAAATTGTAGCATCTCGTTTAAAATAATGGAGACGACCTTGCAGTCTCCTGCACGCCTCCACCCATGAAAAAAGTATTCACATCACATTGTGTCTCCCTATTTTTCCATATTGTTACAAATAACGGAAATATTCAAGGTGGACAAAAATTTTTGTCCCGCCCTGTATATGGAGATGAATACATTGTACTCATATACAGCATTCCGTTCTTTTAACCCTTTCGCGACGGCGGAACCAGTCATCGGTACGCCACTAACGAACGGGTCGTGATGCCATTAGTGCACACCATGCACATTAAGAGTGTCTCGCGTTAGAGGATTTCGTTGGAACAGCAAAGGACTTAAGGGTGTCTCGGATAAAGGGAATGTTGTTGAGGCCTTGTTCTGTATTTTAAAATAAATCTTCACTTTGAGTTGT
>NW_017100245.1:46114-62689 GCF_001263275.1 Habropoda laboriosa
GGATGCCGGATATAACCGGCGCTAGCCAGTGTGAAGCATTTAGCGGATGCCGGATATAACCGGCGCTGGACAGTGTGAAGCATTTAGTGGATGCCGGATATAACCGGCGCTAGTCGCGAAAGGGTTAATATTCTGCTTTCCTTACTTTTATGTCTACTAATACCCTTAGCGCATGTCCCTTTTCCATTCTGAGATACTTTTGACAACTCTAACATATTTCTTGCGTAATGTATGGCCATTTCGAATGTATCCTGCGTCATAATGTATGCTTTGATGGAAAGCGCATTTTATGCTACACTTTACAGTTGTTTCACTGTAACTGAAGTTAAAGAATTGTTAAATCTTTTAATGATTCTGTTTGCTGCAATAACCGGTGAACATAGAAGATCGTGTTGAATTTTAAGTGCTCCACTCTTAGTGGTATAAGTCCAATTTTGAAAAGAACGAGTTAAGGCTAGTTTCAGCCAAACATGGATGTCTTCTTTTCATATTTGTAATAACAAAATCAATACACTACAATATCCTCATGAACTCACCAAAAGAAGTTTAACTGTTAAATGTTATTGCACAAATATGCTTTCCATTTATAGCTGAAAAGCCTTGGTTTTCTCTAGCAATATTAATAATTATTATCACATAATAAAATTTAACATGTTTACAATTGTAGAAACAGAATACTGTTTAATTCGTTCAATTTCAAACCCTTAAATATCTCAATATAAGAATAAATGGACTTATACCACTGGAAAAAAAGTGGCTCATCTGATAAATACGTTTCTGATAATAATTCTTTTAAGATTGTAGAAAATTTAGCATACCTTCATAAAACTGTACAATTTCTTCTTTAATTGCAAATCTACTCTGAAACACAAAGTACATCTGCTGCAGTCTATTGTGAGTAATGCGAAAAAATATTCTCGCGTAGACTAGATAGAAGCGAATATGTAAAGGTATTCGAACGAACAGGATGTTCGATTTACACGAACACGGGTGCTCGAGTTCAGGGCTGGCCATTAGAAACGTAAATAGGATTGACTCCGAATTGTTTATGATTTCAGCATTCCCGTTCGCTGCTGGTATTCGAGCTGGGTACCCCGCAGTTCTTCCTGGCCAATATGGGTAAGTCCACGTTGATGTGATTTGTCGAGTAATATTAAAAACATAGATGTTGCAATTGTAGTTATTAAAAAAAAAAAAAAAAAATAGCGTGAGTCAAGGGAAGTCCTCGCAAGCATATACCCGTAATAGAGATTGAATTTTCAATTTACAATAAAATGCGATTATTACCAAAACGAGAAATCAATGAGATCCAATGATTGTTCAGTTTTGAGTATTCAGTCCATTCAGTATATTTTTTCACGGCACTTTGGTGATATTTTTCAAACGATTTTTTAACAGCGTGCAATAATTACAATTGTACTTTGATACAAAAATTAGGGAGAAAGGTATATATATATACATTCCAAAGAATTTTTCTCCGATTTTTTGCACAACCTTTGTTTGCCATGTTATGAGAGAGAAAAAAAAAAGGGGGACAATTTTAGGGAACCGAAAAACCGCAAGAAGTCGATAGAAAAAAAAAAGAAAAAAGTACATACTTGAGAGTCGTGAATGAAGGTACTCGCTTGACGGTTTCGGTTTTGATAATGTTGTGAATATTTTTTTAAAGGCAGACTATATATAACGTTTCAGCATCCTGACGCGTGCGCGTAAGGGAGCAAGCAGCGAATTCCCTTTTCGAGATCCTTGAGAGCGCCATGGGCTGTTCTAAGGAGAGCAAATAAAAAAAAAAAAAAACATGTAAAGAGAGATGAATGGAAAGAGTCAGACACGAAACGAAAAAATGTGAAAAAATGAGACAGAAAGGAGGGGCAGAGATATTTACAATCGATGAAAAAGAGAGGGAGGGAGAAAGAAAGAACGCGGCACACGCACACGTATCAGAAGCCATGAGTACCCACGAATTTATTTCTGCAAAATCAAAGACTTCCGAGGATCGGCCTCTTCTTCTACTACTGTACTTTTTTGGTTGTGTTTTTTGTTTCTTCTTTCTTGATGAGGTTGACGTGAAGTGATATGATGATTGCGGTTGCTGAGAGATTTGTTTGTTACTGATTTTGACTTTTTTGGTCTTTTACTCTTTTACACTCTTTTTCTTAATCAACATAATCATAATAATTGTAATAATATTAATATTAATATTAATTATAGTAACGGTAACGTAACGTGTAAGTACGGTCTTACATTAATAGAGATTGTCTAATTCGTGACGGTGTTGCTTGTTATTTCAACGAACGGGGTAACGATAACAAAGCAACGTAACAAGTTTTCCGTTGAAATTCAAAATTCCGCAGTACGCACACACGCGCCACTTGTCATTTACATATGTTCCAAAGTCGGCTGTCGATTTGTCAGCAAGTATCAAAATGCGTTTCACTTGGTTTATATAGATTTGTTTTTTTTTTATTGCACTTCTTATGGATTCTTTTTCACATTATTTTACTTTCCGTGTCGAGTGTGTTTCGTCAAGTATTTGGTTTTCTTTCTAAATTTGAATTCGTTTTCGTGCGCACTGTTTTCAGTTTTCCTTTTCTTTTTTTTTTTTTGTTCACTGTGGTTTTGCTTTTGGTGGCGGGTCTTCGTCAGTTTTCAAATACCGGAATTTAGACTAGACACAATCGCGACAGCGTGTTTTATTAATTTCGTTCGTATTGGAAAGTTTCACACGAGAATAATACAAGCGACGATTGTAAATATTTATTCTTTTGAACTGGAACTAGCGTGGAATATCATTACTATTTCGTGAAGTTGTGGGGCAGACCTTTTAGGAATTGCGGTTTATCGAATGGTGTGTATTTGTTGGAAAATGGTCGTGCAAAACGCTCGCCTTGTCAATCATTTTCCTGATTAGTGAAAAAGAAGCGACAAAAGAGGGAGGGGGGGATGTAGTGAAATAACGAGTAGAGATTAACCATTTGCGGTAGAATTTCGTTGAACTGTGAACGATATGACCGATTCTTCGAAGCGGTCGATCTCCCGTATTTTTCGCCGGAAATCGACCCGCACTGCCGCGAAACACGACAACGTTCATTAATTTTTCATCGTGCCATCGATTTTATCGTACTTTGCCTCATTTGGCCTAGTCAGATTCTTCGGTGCAGCATAGCAATTCGTGAAGATATCGAACGGTATTGGAAAGCATAATCGTGCAAAGAAAAGCGCTAAAAAGAATCGGAAATGTATCGACCCCTCTATTTCTATTTTTTTTTTTCTTCTTTTTTTCTCTTTACTAACAAAACTGTTTCTCGTAACGTTTCTCAGTATCATTATCTTTCCGTCTCTTAGCCGCGTGCATATCGACGTGTTTGAACATCTTAATTTTAAGAGGAGAGAATATCTACTAACGCATTTACCATTTGATGTACGAATTTTGTTTAGATGAAACGGAGATTCGCCGAGTGTACAAGCTCCGCTAACCACTATAATAATAATAACCTTGTGTGTGTGGTGAAGGCTTACACTACACTTGGTGTCGCTATTGGTGTTGTATTTTTTGGTGTTGTACGTGATGGTTTTTGAACATTATTGTAACACGGTGTACTGCCTGTCGTTAGAAAATTAAAGAAAATCTGAACTTGGAAATGTCATTTCTTATAGATCACTTGTATAGCAATATAAATGTTTAGAATAACGTTTCTTTCGAGACGAACTCTCCGAGAAAGTGAAGACAGATACGCCCCGACTTCTCTCGTCTTACGGAAAAATTAATCACATTTCCTTGGGTTCTGGAAGAAAAGAATGGCAGTACGTACATACGCGTATATCATCTGGCAAAGTCCGAAGAAATGTATACCGTGTTGAACATCGACAGACAAAATACACGGAAATTTTAAATTAATTACTGCAATTACCAACAATTGGAACAATTTTACTCTGTTCGTGATAAAAATGCATTTTCGCAACCTTCACACTTGCTGGAAAAACACTGTATCTTTGCACTCGACCGTGCCCCGCGTTTCTAAACGTGCAACTTTCATTGAACGAATAAAGATATTTCTTGATACATTATTTAAGTAAGGTGAACGTAAAGACCAGAATATTCGGAATTCAGCAGAGATTTTTTTTTATAATTCTTCATCTTAATGTCAGTTTCAAATGCTTGCTTTCCCGTTGGGCATGCGAGTAAATTCAATAATCTTTAGCTCCACTTTTCTTTATTATTCTGTTCCATAATTTCCGCAAAATACGAATACTTTTTTATTCTGGTAAAGACTTGCTTGAAAAGAAAAAGGCACGAGAAGAAATACTTCATATTACATATTTTTCAATATGTTTTTTTTTTTAATATCACAGTTATATTTGAAATTCTGCAGGATAAAATCTTCGAAAGAAGTCACTTGCGATGTTTCGTTAAGTAAGAATGTAAATATAGATATGGATTTTTAGTGTGAAAACAGACTGGTAAGAGTATCGTTTACTCCAAGCGTATAATCATAGGTCCATATTGCGAAGCACATGTCCTAGAATTAGCGAAACGTAGGTTGAAAAGTGAAATCCAACACCGGTAGGGAGACGTTTTGTACGTCAGAGAGGGTTTTCTCAGTGCTAGTAAATTCGTGGTGTCGTAAGCTATCAGAAACGACCGACCGGCGTCGACGACGATGACGATGACGACGACGACATGCCTTGCCTTGCCTCGCATCTCAGTTCGGCCATCTTGGAGATTCTGGCGTTGGTCCAATCTTTATTTAGATCCACCTGTCCCCCGTGTCAGCTTCTATGTTTGAACCATTCCCTCGAGAATCCCTACGAGAGAACTTGTAACGTGAATTAAAACCGTTCCTTCTCTTCTCACCGAACTTACAACGAGCACTCTCCTAACGCAAAATTTCCACTGATTTCAACCGATACTATTACTTGCTTTCCTTCGTCCTAGCGAATTATTTCCCTTTGATCGGCTCCTTTGAAGATCTTCGTTACTACCGAACGGGGCACAATCGTTGCCAGAACCATTGGAAATTTAGCGTTCAAGACACTTCTGCGAAGAGTTTCGTTGGTTCGTGCGAAGTCGGGCTAGACGAACTATTAAAACGTTGGATAATATCGAAGATGTGTTTTTCAAATTTACATTTCAAACGAAACGGATTTCGTTTGATATTCGAATTCTTTGCTACTTTTCGCTTCAATATCGAGAATGTCAGTAGGTACTGTGCTTTTCTGTTAATCGGTACGTATTATTGAAATGTAATCGAGGAAACGAACAATTAACAGACCGTAATTCACGGAATCTTCAACTGATTACGTTAAATGTAAAATTTTTGCTTCAGTTTTCAGTTCGATATTTCTCATGCTTATACCGACTACGAAAATGAAATATAAATGTGAAATTAGACGTGTGGTGTTAATATCTTTATCATAGGTATTCATGAGCTTGTCGCAGTTGAAGTATTATCGTTGAAAAGGAAATTGATAGCCGGCGGTTCGTGCAGAATGTCTGTTTCTATTTTCATTGTCGATACTTTTCTTCGCCTGTCGCTGTCATTCGTTCCGCGAGAACAATAGCGTTTTACGGAAGACAAATACCGTATAGGCTTCTGATATTTAGTACTTTTTCGTAGCCGCGGTATTCGGTATTCGAAGTCAATGTAAAACGAGCTGTCCTGAACATCGCGTTTTAAGCTGCATTCAGCGAAACCGTAATTTTTCGCTTGCTGGACACACGGTGTGCAGGCTTCGGTATCTCGGAAACTACGGCGAGTAATCATTTTTTCCGAGATGTTCGCGACGCCGTTTCTTCTTTTGCGCAATTGACAATCTTCCACTGTTCTCGTGTTTCCATTTTCTCCTGTACAAAATGACGGCTTCTCCGTCTATTTGCTCACTCTGCGTTAACGTTCTATGTATCTATTTTCATTCTTTGGGTCTCTACATTCTCCCATTCGAAATAGTTCTGGCGAGGTACTTGGAAAAAGAGGTGAGCAAGAACGTGTTAGGAAAGAAACAATTAAGTTGTCGAGGTACCACCCTCGAAGACACCATTGGTCTGTTCTGCTTTCCAAGGATTGGCAGATCATCCCATTGGATTATCCACGGCGCCGGCGCTCGCACAGCCTGTGCACTGCGCATTGACTTTACACGTACACATGCACACGCACGCGTATACCGATACGCATACATTACCGGGTTCACGATCACGAACACAGGTATTTCACGCGATGTACAGGTGTTCGGGTATATCTATACACGCAGGAGAGTACGGTACTCATCAACACGCAATGCGGAAACACGGTAAAGGGGAAATTACGGTATGACCACCTGGCACACGTGCCGTCACATTTCCACGTATACGTGGATCTCAACAACATTATGTGGGACGATTTTCGAGGTCTCGGAAGTGTCTGGAATCGCGGTATCGCGCGCAAATTGTGCGCGATCATTTGACACGCGTGAAATCTTCTGCTTGCGAATTGGCAGAGAATAGCGAAAGACGATTAATCTCAGGGGATTGAATTCTTAACCCTTCGCAGGCAAACTGGGTGGTTTGTGTCCAAGTCTAATTTTTTCACCGTTTCAAGCTTTCGAAAAATTTCAAGAAATTCTAGTATACTTATCAAAGTCTCTACCACATTACACAATAAGAATGAAAATTCGTTTCTAAGAAATACTGGAGTGAAATTTCCTTTGGGTCGTTGAAGACCCAGATTGCTCACGGAGGGTTAATGCATTCCATATGTTGCTTTTTCCTTACAAAGAAATAAGCAGGAAAATGGTTCAATGTAATTAGAGTGCTATTAAAATAGTTATTTTATTAAGGCTACTTCGTTCGAGTTGAATAATGCCGGAATCACAAGCAATTGTACGTTTCACTTCTCAATCGTTTTATTGTTGAAAAAACCTGCAATCGGTCACGAGACTGATTTGTCATTTCAAAAATTGCATCTTCGTGAAATTCGAATGTGTATAACGAGTACACATCACGGTGATCGCTAATTACGATACTTTTATTTTCTTCTAAACCAGTTCGAAGTTAAGCAAGACGTTCCGGTGGTTTTCTGCAGATCCCTCTAACCTTCGTATATATTACCTCATAACGATCATTCTACATACTTGCATATGCAAGTGCTTAGAAGCGTGCGTGCACGCTCGAACTGAAAGGAACGATTAAACAACTTTGTCCACGCGTCGGCCCTCACGTTGCATCGTACAGACAGGAGATCCTAATCGTGGCGCATGGCCACTTTGTGTCGGAAATCGAGGGCGGTCACTTAGATCCGTCACGAAAGGGCAATGCAGATCTTCACATGACTAAGACACGACCTTCTCTCTCTCTCTCTCTCTCTCTCTCTCTTTCTCTCTCTCCTCCTTCTTTCTTTTGCACACACACTTTTTAGCTCCCGTTCGTTTGATCTTGTCTACCATCCTTTAATATTTGAGCTTGCAGTTTCATGAAAAATGACACTGACGCTTCGATTTTCCTTAGGAAATTCAGCGACGAATTCGTATTTTCTACGTGCACTTGTCCTCTTTTATTTCTGAACATTTTTTTATTTTCGAATAGTCAGACGTATACAGCGAAGTGACTCGGAAGAAAATTTAGAATTTGTCTGACTTGAGAATCTCCTATGATTTCCTATGTTATTGAAAATAGTAAAGTCTTTACGCGATATACATTCAGCTCGTTCATAGTTTCGTTGCATAACAATTACGCAGACGCTTCGAGTCGCATAACTTTTATGCATACAGTGCGACGAAATGATAAAGATGGTCAAATTCGCGTACAGACAGACATTTACGTTTTACGTTTCTTGTCGTTTAGAAAATATACCGCTACTGGTATCTCTCCTGATCGGGTCGAAGTGGAGCAAAAACGGCGGTATTTTTCATTTAATTGTCAATACGTGACGGTCGTAGTTAATCCCGGGAGAAGTTGTACAACGTGTTTTTTCGCTCATAAGTATATCCATACGTTACATCGATCGTATGAAAAGTTTTATGCGAGTCCCGTCGTGATGTGTTGCCGACAATTTCTCATCGCGAAAATTACGTTGACCATTAAAATAACCGCTTCACTTCGGCACGAAGGTCCCGGGACGATCGACGCTATTACTTGGAAATTATTCCGTTACAATTACGTCGAACTCGTTGACGGCAATTAGTCACTTTATTCGCTGATTGATATACCATCGCGTCGACTGAAATGTTAGAATTCCCGATCGCATTTCAATCCGATAATTATCGCGCGGTGCTTAAATTCACCGCCATTTTCATTTTTTTCAGAAATCCACCAATACCGCGGCAAATCGTAATAACAATTACCGTTCCGTTTCAAAAATTCGAGGAACAATAATACGAGAATTTCAGCAAATGCAAGTCTTGGAAAACACAAGAAGTAACTTTCTCTCTTCGTTCGTTCGATATTTAAATATGCAGACAGCTCAATAGCGCCACCTTGAATAAATCGTCCGTTACATCGTTGCACAGATATCTGTCATATACACGGTGACGATTTTCTCACGACCGACAAATTGTGTCAGTACGATCGAATTTGTTTTGCGCGTGTACTCGGTCGACTTGTTAATTGGCAGAAGTGCAGCTAGACTTTAAAGGTATGGGCAACCATGGAATTCGCGCATGTGCGTACATATGTATCGTGAAATAAAGGGAAGGAAGTAAAATAAAAACGCGTACCGTAGAAACAGTGGGGTTGAGGACACGCGAGCCATCCATAATGCACAGACCGCGGCAAAGATGCGTCAGCAAGATAAATTCGACAGAAAATGGAAGAACAGAAACGACCATACCGGAGTAGATGAGGTGATTTCGCGAACTTATATTCTTATCCAAGATTTCGACTGCGATTCCCAAAATGCAAATATCGTACACCGGTTCTGTTATATTTCAATATTTATGACTCTTCTTCGCTTAGAACTTCAACTTGGAAAAAGCGTAATACCGTAAAGCATAAAAGTACAGGGCAGCAAGTGTAATGCTTGAAAATTCTCGGTATTTATCTAAGAAAGCTTTAGCGAAATATATTTCTACGGATGTGTGTCAATGCTACTGACTTCACTTTATTACATATCAGCAAATAGTTTCACAGTTATTCTACGTATTATAATCGAAGGTCGTTTTAAAGGATAGCGGGCAGTATTTTCTGAGGAATTTTATTCGCGCGTATAATAAGAAGTAATGTAAATGGCACTTAGCGAGCATGAATGATCCATTAAAGTGGAGATTTTTACTTACAAGTCAAAGGACTTTGCCATCATTTCGGGTCAGACAGAAATATTCAGGCATGGAAATAAACGCGACTCTAAATATCCCATTAATTTCCGCAAACTTGGCGTGGAGTTCTTGCCGGGGGGAAATTATCAGAACCGAGAAATTGGCTGCAAGTACCCCGAGAAAGCATCTGGTAGCCATCTGGTAACAAGCCAAGTGTAATATTTTTACGACGATCGCCGATAAACTAATCTTCGAGACGATCAGTCCAACGAAAAAATATAGCAGGTGATGTCCTCTTACGCATGCGGTGTGACAGTAATAAAGCATCGTAATCCTAGGCTCGGTCGCGTGACGTTTATTTGCACATTCCGATTAATAGTTCCAAGATTATTCTTTCTTTATTTCCATTTGATTTTCCCACATTTTCATCATTTCAACTTTCTCGTCGTTCTGCTGAATTTTCGCAACTGACGATCGAAATACGCTGTACTATTGAAATATACTCGATCAACTTCCTTCTTTTTTTTTTTTTTGTACCGGATTCTCTTGTCCTTTGTTTTATTCCACAAATGTAATTCTTTTCGTGTTTCGTTAAGTGTTATCGTATGAAATCATGATTTCAATTAATGCACGTCAATGCCGATCTCCAGGCGATCGAAGCAGCTAATTTTTCGTTCGCATCGTGTGTAACGCGTATTCTTTTTAATATTTTTCGTTTATCGCAGCTGTCCTACAGATAACTACTTTGAAACTTCGCCCACGATAGAGCTTATCGCGTAAATCTTCGCTTAAGCGGAGAATTATTGATATTCTAATTACTTAACGAGTTTCTCTTCGTTTCTTCACTTCTTAAAAAATAGATACAATTCTGCGTTAAGTGCGAATTAGAATGCCGTTTCAGTTTTAACGTACAAATTGAGACGTTGAGTGGCACCTACATACATACATATGTTTGTCGAGAGACTTTCGAAGGTTCTATGTCGCCGCGGTGTGCACTAATTCGACGAAGCGAACGAACTATCGTTTGAAGCCACAGGACAACATATTGATTTCCTTCGTGGACTGGACACTGGCTATTATCGATCCGTTAAAAAGTTCAGGGCTGTCTCCTGTGTCTGTATGTCCTTTAGAAACGCGATTTCTGAGTCACTTGTTTGTTATGAAAAATTCTTCGAAAACGTTTCAAGCATTGCACACGTAGGAACTGTGCCGACAAAAGGAGTACCGAAAAGATTTATCATAGCACTAACCGTACCGACACTTATCCGGGCAAATCACCGGTTACGAAATTAATCATATTTCTTTCGAAAGGTGATTGTCAATTTACTATAGGAAACAGCCTTTAGATAGTAATACTTTTATTTTTAAGAAAATACGGGGGGAAAAACAGGTGCATGGTTTTAAATTGAAATTTCAAAGCCGGGCCATGGTGCGGTCACTGTTAAAACATCGAAGAACTACTGTACTTTAATATTCCGTATACCAGTTGAAATTAACAAATTGAACGAGTTCGATACTGGTCGTTCGTGTCACGTAGTTCACCTGCAAATTACCGCTAACTGTTTCGAGGATAATCGAATTGGAAGGGTGCTACGAGGGTTTAATCGCGCGACAATTTTGGAGAACGTTCGAAGGAAACGTGAGTCGGGGCGACGAGTTTTCGCGTTCGAAAAGAAAAAGAGGGAAAAGAGGCAGAGACAGAGGCACTGCTGTGGAACGTATCACTTTTCTTTCTCTTTCTTAAGGCGCGATTTCCTATCTGCGAGAAGTACATGCAATCAGACGTGGCGCATGCTTTCTGACACACGGAGGAACGTCCAAGTAGACTTGAATAGGAAGTTTGTTCAGCTTTTACCAATAACAAAATCATTCATCGGTACCTTCGAAATGAAATATTCCGACGGATTCAAGTTAGCCGAAGTAAAATATCTCTTCGCGACGATAACGCAATTTCTAATAGTGACCGATCGCATGCGTCTGCAGCTAGACTAGGCGAATCGCAGTCGCACGCGTTGCAAAAATACTCGGTGAGAAAACAGGAGCATGCCTTTTGATGTGTCGCATGCGACAGTCTTAGATAGGAAATCTCGCCTTTACGCCTGTAAATTTAGGTACTAACGTTGGTGTTAGGTAATCGTGTGCCGTGTGCCGAGAAGTATCTTTATATTCGTAAAGTCACATGCAAACACATTACGCGCGCGCGCGCGCGCACACACACACACACACACGTTTGTCGTTGGTTTGCTGTTGTTTTGCCGACACATTGAGGATTTTTCTTTTTTTTTTCTTTTACTGGATTTGTTGCGCATTTTTTGTCACGCCTTAGTGATACCACCATTGTTATCATTTTAATAACGCGCCGCTTTCCGTTCACCTGCCCCCCATCCCCCCCCTCCCCTTTACTCGTGCACCGAACAGTTTCCACACGGACACGACACAAATACACAAATACATGTTTTTGTCGAGTGATATATCGTTTCAATGGTACACGTGAACGGTGTAGAGAACGTGGCGAGAGCAACGTTTGTTTTGTAGCGGAGTAAAGTTTCATATCACGTGGAACTTTTCACCCGAAACAGTGGTATATTCGCATGAAATTACGAATGGGAAAAATGAACGAACGCCTTCTTATCGATTTCCTTGTACCACGAGTTGCATTAAAAATCGTGACATATAAATGCGAATACCGGCGGTCTTGTAATATCAAGTCGGGGAGTCCATTAGCGACGACCGCATTATCTATGCGAGAAAGTTAGCACCAAACGCTTTTCCAATAATCGTCTATCTTAATTGAGAAATATATGGGGGGGTTATATGCAAGGTTGCGTTCGCGCTTTACTTAGCCGCACGCGAAGCATCGCTCGCGTGCAACACACTCGCTATACACACAGCTACACACGTGTAAGAATCCAACTCCCCTCCTTTCATTCTTCTCTTCAGTCCTTAACTATACACGGAAAGAAACGTACTGTTAAAGTTTACAGTGTCCATCGAGTTCCGTTGATTACCTTGAACAAGGTAAGAGATTGTTTGGAAAACAAAGGAACTCAATTGACCGAAACCAAAACAGCAAGTGTGATTGTGTAGCAATCTTGGTGGACTGTTTCGAAGTTGAGAGCAACAGGGAGCACTACATTTGCAAGATATCGTCAACGGTAGATAGTCGGATTCGGCGATCCTTGAGGATAACGTTGTTGCGCACAACGTTAGCGGTTGATATTATTGGCTCTTGCATCTAGACAATAACTGTGTTTTGCTGGAATTACTAATGCCCCAAGGAGTTGCAGATTTTGAACGCGAGAGAATGTTTCCTCCGGAATTATGAGATAGAAGGTAGCGGGTGTTGAGGTATATGTCTCTTTCTTAAAAAGGGGAAACAAAGTACGGCGGGTAGTATGAGAGAAGCAGAAGCGACAATTGTTAGTTTCCTCCGGGAGACAAGATTTATGCTCCTCTTGTCGAGCTTAACAGAAACGCAAAAACCGAATGCATGAAATGTGTAAACAGTTTTGTAGAGATCGGTAAGTTATTTCACGTACCATTGCCGAAAACAACGATTCTAATTAGCAATAACCAATAATATCAACACCGGTCGAATATTAAACGCTTTTGCGATGTGAGGATTAGAGTGTTCTAATTTGATAGTCCATCACGATTAGTTAACCAGTATTATTGGTTTTAGAAGTATGAGTAACGTTTCGTTGGCCATCGGTCGCAGGACACTCTAACCGTTGGACGATTTTGATTTCAGGGTGCCACCGGGTTACGTGTACCAGTCGCCTTACCTGGCGGCTGCAGCGCCAGGTGGTTTGGTACCGCTTCCGGCGACGCAGTTAACCCACGCAGCGGCGATGGCAGCAGCATCCCAATTCTACGAGTACCAGAACGTTGCGGCAGCGGCCGCCACGTATCCAGGAACATCGTACAATTTCGCCGAGGCGTATCCTTATACCAGCGCCGCCGCGGCTGGTATGTGTTTGAAAAGTGTCCAGAGCAAGGATAGCAACGGGCTGATACACCACCACCACCAGCACAACGGCAGCAGCCCTGCGGTGCTGGCACACCAACGATTGGAGAAAGCTCTCCTGCCACCCTTTTTGCCGTCCGTGCTACGTAGCAACGGTAGAAAATTATTAGAAAACCAAGCACATTGAAAAAAAAAAAAAACAGCCGAATACGCGAACGACGGAATGAACGGAAAATGCGTGCGCGGTTGAGAGAAAGAGAGAGAGCAAGAGAGAGAGAGAGACGT
Organism: Habropoda laboriosa; assembly: GCF_001263275.1. NCBI lineage: Eukaryota > Metazoa > Arthropoda > Insecta > Hymenoptera > Apidae > Habropoda > Habropoda laboriosa. Next base: position 59,592 of record NW_017100245.1, read on the forward strand.
GTTTCGTTGTGGAGTAGCTGTACTCATAAGACGAATCCCTGCAAGATTCCCATACATTTCTGAAATTTGTAATATTCTTCTCTTCTTGAGAATCGAATCTTCTTTTCGTTCGCTTCTTTAAACCTTTTAGGTACGGCGCGCCTTGCCGCGGATGGCACAGAAACCGTTCATGACGATTCTCTGACACGTGTACTCTTCAACGACAGCTTCGATATTGCCAGGAAATGTGGTTTAGGCGAAACAAATGCGAAATGAAGCAAAGAACGTATAATACCGTCCAAAATCATGATATCCACGAAAGTCACTGTAGTGTCGTACCGTCGAAATTGGTGCCATCCGCGGAAGCCACTACAGTGGCGTACCGTATCTAAAAGGTTAATATCGTGGAAAATGTAGGAAATCCTTACTTACGAAGGTAATCTTGTCCATTCGACAAAAGTTTCTAAAATACTCATTCGTTACTAATCGTTCACTATTGTTCACAATTATATTCTTTTTGTTTGTTCTAAACTCACGTATATATATATATATAGGGATAGCAGTGTTCTTTCTTAGTAGAAAACTGCGTGAAAGCTGCAGAAGAATTTGTGCAACGAAGTAGTAAAGATTAATATCACTTTGAAGACTGCGAGATTAATTATTCACTTTCAAAGTGATGCTTCTGTTTTCAATCTTTTAACTGAGTTTCACTTTACAACTATGTGCAAGAATCTTACTCAGAGCTCAGTTTATCAGTTTTTAAAGCTAGGACATTTTGCTGTATTTTTCGGCTGGGAATCTTGTTGAGGATATTTGCTGCTCGTTTCACCTGTCGCTTCTTCAAATTGAAATTAGTGTATGTTCTGTAATCTTTACGTATCTAAGCTGAATTATGCCGTTTGTCAAAAAAATTAGTAATGCACTTTGCATTTAGCAGGAGAACTTTCTGCAATCTTTTTTTTTTTTTCTAATTTCTGTGATGCGACATTTTTCGTTATCTTTAATCATCTTATCTCCAAAATGATCTGCAATTGCTTCTATGTTATCCGTACGTTCTCAGGAGTATGATTATACGAGGAATGCTTGTATAGAGATTTCTTTAATTTGCGCTGGAATGTTCTGCTGCCGGTATAACAACATACGATGAAAAGAATATGGAAACGCAATATTGCATGCTTACGTTGGCTTCGCATTCAACACGATCGACATGCAAATTTTGCTAATGTTCTGATGTGCTGTCTACGGTGGTGGTGGGAAGTATGTCATTATGGATGACGGTAGTCAGTAACCTTTTACTATGCGATGGTAGTGTTTTAACAGAGAATTCGAAAATTAGTTTGAAATACGAATTTTCCAAAATTCTTGTACGGTAATTATGTTTCAAAGATGTAAAGCGCAGGTAATTCTGTTACAGTTCTCGAAATGCGTACTCACTCGAAAATGACGAGATACGCAATTCAACGAAATTTTCAACACTTCAACCCTCATGTCAATAACCGGGTACCCTCTTGCATAATTCTCACTTAAAATATGTTATCTTAGCTAAGAGATTGAAATACCCGGCCAGATCGTTGTTATTCGGCACAGTTCCTGTCCGTGTTTGCCTCAAGTTTAGAACTTTGTTATCGGAAAGCTACTAAAATTGGACGATGAAGTAGACGACAATTCTGGTTATTGACACAAGGGTTAAATATTCGATACGTAGGATCACATACGTAGGTTCTCTTTTCCTTCGAAGAATTGCCTGCTCTGAAACATACGCAGCAATTCATAGAGCAGTTGATTTCTTTTTGCAGCAAACGCGGCAGCGGCAAGTTACGTGACACCGTATACCTATGCAACGCTACCAGGTGCAGCAGCAGGATTGCCAGCAGCCGCAGCCGCGGCTGCAACAGCGGCGGGTGCGGCCTTCCCAGGACTACCGTATCAAACGACACCTCAGGAAGCAAGATTGCAATAGAACTCGGATGGATCGCACGGCAGAAAATCGGCACCGTCGCCAATTGTTCCAGGCGGCACTAAATTCACACAGCGCGAAACTCGATTCCCGCTGCACGAATATTTCAAGTCTTCTTCGCCCATTTTAGCGTCGATCCCGCCTCTTTCGTTGCCCGTGGATTAGGCATTATTCGGTAGGATTACACGCTGCACGAAAGAGCCGTTGTTTCAGCCATTCGGAGCGACGCTCCGCGTTTTCGCAAGTTAAATTTGGAATCGACGCACGGGCGAGAGACTGAAAATGAGTAAGCTTCGCGGATGCAAATTATGCGCCACTCAGGATCGTTGTCTCGCAGTTTCTTGCTATAACAGAGACCAAATATATCGACTGCTCAGGGCCATCGAAAGTTAAACCTTATTTACTATGCCGCAGGGAGGACGTATTATTGCGACGAGAAAAGACGCGTGTACGCAGGTCTCTCGACGGAGCTAGGGGAGAAATAGTGTCCTTGAGCGGGCAACAATTTCGGTTTCTACTTTAACTTAACCTCTAATCTTCTCCATCTTAATCTTCTCTTCCACATTTTCCTTTATAGGGCCAAACTTGGTACGCTCGGCCAATGTACTTCGAGATACAAGACGGGACGTAATATCGCTAGCGTTACGATTATTTATAACTAATGGAACACGGTGAGGCATAGAAGCTTTCAGTAGAGGCGCGAACAGTTTCGGAACATCGTGTATCCTTTGTACACTTTTATTAAGTGTTGATCGAGATTGAATTCTGCAACGGTGTTAGTTAAGGCTAACTGAGATACGTTCAAGCGGACAGAATTACTCATTGTTGAGACGAATTGAAAGACTGGTCTGTATTCAGAATTGATATTGTTAGAAGGATGTTTAATCAAATTGGCGACAAGTTTTTGGGGATGTTAAAATGTTTCTTCCAGTATCGACGAATATTTTTCATACTCTTTTTACATCGTCATTGTCACTGCTATTTTAGTTGTTAATCCTCCAGTAAAGAAGATTTGTTAAACCACGATTTCTCACACTTTTACACATACCATTTCTGAATATCGAACGAGAAGATGCGAACACTTTTGAAAATTTAGGTGTATAGTCTAGAATCAATTTAGATTCGGTTCGTCGGAATCGATACGTTTTCTACTTGATGCGTA
>NW_017100245.1:62706-92167 GCF_001263275.1 Habropoda laboriosa
GCTAAATATTCACCAATGAAATACTACGAAGCTTCGAAGTGATTTATGGTTTGTTAAAGAGAAGGACAGGAACAATATTTTCTGAACTTGTACGTTTTGATGTAGGGAGGAAAACCAACTGGCAATTGTAACGATACTCTATTCTTACAGTGTTTTAAACAGCTGAAATATTTCTCAAAATATCACGATTTTATAGCACTCCATACAAACGCATTCGATTTTAAATTATTACAACGTGCATGGAATACCTCGCACTTTCTTTATTTACAGAAAGATCATTCAGTACAGGGCATGGTTTAGATCCATAGAATTAAGTTTTCATTTATCGTTGATTCGAACAAAATTTTCAGTCCAATTTTCTGATATAGAAATTCTGGATTCAAACGAAGCATATCAGTGATATGTAACAGTAGATATCTAATCGAACTGATGTTGCCTTACAATTGCTAATTCGTAAAATCACCATGTGTCTTAAGGACGTTGCCTTTTTAGCGTGATTCATAGATGTTGTTAAAATGAATCGACGGGTGTTTCATACTATGAATAGAACGGGAACTAACGGACGAACGAATAGGCGTTGCTGGTTATTGAATGCAGGTAATCAGTATTTCAGAAGAAAAAAGTTCTGCTAGTTAATTGAAAGTTACAGTTGTTTCTCGATACTCGTGCAAACAAGACCGATAAACGTGCTACTGAGTTTCTCCATTTCACTGAGTCACTTCATTCACACCTTTAACAATATCAACGCACAAACGAGTAGAGGTCAGGGACGGTAGTTCAAGTGCTCTATGCAACTTCGACAGTTCAAACAACAGTTGTCCCTGAGGAGAAAAAGGAAATTATCGAAATATCGCGACATATCTTACCATGCGTTCGAAGTAACCGCGTCGCAAAGAAATTCGTTCGTCCAATCTTAAAGTGATCTGGTGCCTTAATTAGCAGGACTGAATAGTCTTAACAGTAAGAAACTAGTCAGTGATTCGTTAGCGCTAATCTATTCGCTAACGCGTGTACAGGGAAAGAAGCTGAAAGGAAACGAAGTGATGAAGGCAGAAACTAAATATGGCATGACTAAAAGATGGGGAGAAGGGAGACGGTAGGATCGGGCTATGAAGAATGAGGCTGTCTAGTCCTAAACTCTTTGAGACCTTACGCAAGGTCAACTCGGCTCGTTAGAATTTTAAGTAGAAGTTAAAAATGGAAGCGAAACGGAGATACAAACCAAAAGTCTTGTAAAAAGTTAGCGAATGATGTTGTTAGGAAGGCTTAATGTTAGGCATAATTACATAATCGATTAAGGTAATAGGAAAATAAATTAATATTATTGATATTATTATTATTATTATTATTATTATTATTATTATTATTGTAATCACCATTATCTTCATCGTCATCGTCGGCATCGTCATCATTATTATTATTATTATTGTCACCATCACCATCATCGTCATCGTCATCAATAAGTATTATTAATTATTGATAATATTATTGTCATTCTTGACTATTCATTATTGTTCATGTACTTAACGGTGAAGCGAAGCGTATACGCGATTTCGGCTGAATTTTACTGTCAAGCGAACAATTCTCCGCCACGATCGACGGAAGGATGAAAAGTTTCAAAAGTTGAACCGCGAGGGTTGCGTATTCTCGTTTATGCGCATTACGATCCTTCCGAATATCCTGTACTTGTAGGATTAAAGGTTGTAATATATTGTCTGTTATCTTTAATAATATCAATATTATATACTCTATCGCTAGGTTAACGAAAGGAAGAAGCAAAGTGAAATATATTGTCTCTAAGAGAGAGAGAGAGAGAGAGAAACACAAGAGAGACGAAAGCGTCTTGATCTAACGATAGATCGTGACTATTGTTGTCTGTTGCTTTCGCACATCATCTGGACTGTTCGCGAGGCGACGAAACACGAACTTTGATTACCGAAAAATTGAAATGACAAAAAAAAAAACGAAAAAATCGAAATAAAATCTTAGTTTTCAGAAGACAACGCATTCTTCACTTGCATCCCCTTTTTGCATACTTCTTCCGTTCGAGCGTTCCGCCGCGTGCGACACGTCGCGACGAGGCGAATCCAGCGACGCGTTTATTTGTCGCCGTTGCTTACGAGTCGTTTTGCAACTCTCCGTCGCTTCGGACTTCTGGAACTCAAGCTCGTCGTTTTCTCCGGCTAAAGATAATCTTAATGGCCTTGCGGAATTGGACGCCGAGCGTTGCAACGGAGCGCAAAAACGAGCAAAGGGGAAACCGCCCTCGACGTCTAAGTCAGGCAGCCCGCGACGACCGAGTAAAAATAACCAGCTGTGTCCTCTCTGGTAAAATAACTCTACGATTTGCCTCCCTTTGCGGATCTTCGTAGAATAATTGTTACTCTTGCTCTTTAAAGCTGCGGCGCGCTTCTATGAAACACGTTTAATGGAGAAGAATCATTTTTCTTCTGGAGCGTTACGTGATTACAGTGATTTTGAAAACGTTCTAACTCTTTGAAGCACAGAATTTTAAGACAAAAGCAGACTCTAGTTGCACGGGAATTTTATTTTTAAAAAATGTAACAAAGTAGGTATGAATTACGAGATGAAACAACTAAAACTTAAGAAATAATGTTGAGATAATTAATTATTAGGTGGGACATAAATAATCTCACCGTGAAATTTGTGAATACTTTGTTTTCTTAATTCATCCCATGGTGAAAACATCCCACTGTGCATATGTAAGTACTGAAAAGGTGGGACACTTTTTACCACACTATGCCCCAAAGAGTTAAACAGGTATTCTCTCGTAAAATGAAGAAAACTGTTCGTTAAGAATGAAGGAAAGAATAAGAATATTTTTTGTGGAGTGAAATAATTTTCTTAATTAGAACTTTCTTTTTTAAAACTCTTTCAATTGAGCTAGTGTTTGACAACGTGATATTTAATTCTGTATACAATTTCAATGAAATTTTCATTCGATTTCTTTTATTCCACTGCAGTCCTTTGATTTTCTACTGTACTGTAAGGTGGTATCATATCTAGTTAGCTGGAATCATTTTAAAATACAGCCGAACCTCAAGGAAAGAGTTAAAATCTTCGAGTTATAGCGGTTTCGACTTATCGAAATTTTTGAGTGAAGGAAATTTAACAAACGAAAATTCGACATACAGAATCTTTGTACGAAGGTTGATCATTTTCCAATTGTAACAGCTTAAGGGGGTATTCTAGTCTAGACGTATCAAAAAAATCGATTTCTTTTCGATTTTTCCGAATTCGTAAAATTGACGAAGTTATAGATGGTTAAAGTGGACGACATGTAGTCCGTAGTCGTAAGTATACTATTCTCATGTAACTGGTATGAGAATCTTTAAACGCGTCTTTCTCGAAACAATGTTTTTCTAAATGGCTGACATGATATCTCAAGTTCTAGTTGTCCGATTGGCTCCAAATTTTACATGCACCTTCGGTGAATATGCCGTTATCGTCTGAACCAGAGTTATGCCAAAATATATATTTTTCTGATTTTTAGAGCCTCTGAAAGACGAAAAAAAGTCGACAAAATCGATACACAAAATTCAAAGTGCTGTCATTTTGTAAATTTTCACTATTTTGTTTTCATTCTGGTTCACACCATAGTCACAGTCGTACCAATCAAGAATCCTTTTGGTTATTTCATTTCGGATAAACAGAATGGGCGGAATCGTGTCAGGACACATTTTTTTAAAGGGACCGCACTGAATGATATACGATTCAGACAGTTTTGATTATTTTCACTTGAAAAAAATTGTCAACTTTCCTAAGACACGAATAAATATGTATGCAAAATGTCGACTCTGAGAAACTTATACTTTCCTTACAAAAAATCCCTAAGGACTAAAAAATGACACTCTAGACTAGAATACCCCCTTAGAGAAAGAAAAATTCATTATTTTAAAGTGAATTATTTATTGTATAAATATATAAACGTAACCATAAGACGAATGCCAGATTATTATATTTGTTATAAAGGAGTTGAGAAAAAGGAGACAACATCGAATGATTGGTTTCTGACATCTTCTAACACAGCTGTGAACGAGTTGCAAAGGCAACGGCGATAGAAGTTCGGCTTGTAGAAGTCTGGCTATTCTAAATTTGCATTACAGAGGTAAAGTAATGCATCTGGACATGTGGCAAATAATTCGAGTTAAAGTAAGTTTTATTTTGACTTATAGAGGTCTTCACAGCGGAGCGGAAGGGAATGAACAAAATTGTTACATGTTACGTTTAATTAGTTTACGATCGACTTATTCTCTCCTTACTCTCGAGAACTCTCGAGAAATCAAGAATGCGTACATTTTTGTATCAAAATTTGAAAGAGCAGTAAATGTTTTATAAGAAAATTATAAAATATAAAAAACAGAAAATAATTTATATAAAATTATAAATTTTTGAATTTTCTATAAATTATACGATTATTAGAGAGAGAAATCAAAATCAAGCTACAGAATGGTAGAAAAGTGGACCATTTCTGTCTCTAATCAACAGATTGCACAGGAGTATGGGAATGGATAATTGTCAACGATCCGTGGTATGTCAGGAATGAAGATCTACGAAGAGCTTTAAAAATCCCAACCATTCAAGAGGAAATTAGGAGAAATGCGATGGAACATAAGAAAAGTGTTACACGACATCCTAATCAACTAGTCCTGCAGACGTATCAAGACTAGATCAAACGGAGGCTAAAAAGGAATTCATTGCCAGAAGAATTTACCGAATGTCCAACAGAACAAATTGTAAAGAGAAATAGTTGATATAAAAAGAGGGTGTATGAATGTCAATGGGTACCACTTTTAGCACCAAGAGTAATTAAGGTAAGCAGTGGGACTATGAATTTTTGTTTACTTTATTTTATTTGGTTTAGGACAAATAAAGCTTGATACTTTCTTATAGGAAATTCACTGGCTTTTTAAATTTTAATACAAAAAGGTACGCATTCCATTTGAAAAATTTAAGGTTTACTTGATATCTTATAAACAAATATTTCAGCCTCATATGTTTCCTTCGATATGGCGCAATTTACATATAAAACACATTTTTGTAGAACACGTACTTTCAAAATTATTCGTAGTGGACGGTAAGTTATGTGATTTACCTTGTATTAGTAGATTGTGGGCGTTAAATACTGCACTATCAGTAATTTTTCGATAATACGAAGATATGAAGATATTTCAAACGACCAATATTATCTGCTACTGTTACAATACACGTATTTATCTACCTACATAACTATAGTAATATAAACATAAGAGTAACTTCAGGAATATTATCCGAAAGTACGAAAATTGGCGTCAAAGTCAACATTAGAATCAGTTTGAGTGCTTATTTATCAGAATGGCTGCTTAAAATTAGTTTGATAATCTTGAAAACTTGTATTGCATGCTTAAAAGCAATTTTTTATACGTTTCAATTGGCAGGTAAGATATCTTTTGTAAGTACATTTTAGCGACAATGCATTTTTAAGGGTCATCTGTCGTCGAGTCACTTGAGAAAAGAACTTTATCGTACTTGCACTAAATTACAATTGCAGTAAATTCTCCACAAGTGTCAGTCCGCAAGGAAGCTAAACCTGACACTTGTAGAGCCAGGGACTACGTTTTCGAGCCTCGCGCCCGCCTTTGTAGTTTGCCGAACGTAGACAAGGACAGCGAATAAAAGATAAGGATGAAACGTGAGTCGAGGCAACCAACTTTTAATTAATAAATACCAACTTTTTTAATTTTACGTTCTTTTATCCCGAAATTTTTCTTAACATACTGATGAGATTTTTCTGATGAAAATGACATCTTCACTGTCACGTCAAACAGCAGACCTAGGCGTAGAATGACGCAGACCTAAGCGTAGGACCATCTATACTGACACTTGTAGAATCCAAACTGACTGACACTTGTGGAGAATTTACTGTATACTGAATTTGTATAATTTCTTTGATTACTGGATAGCAACTGCTCTCCTGCCATTTCTTTGTTTGTTTTATATATTTATTCTCAGTGTTACGTGCGCCTGCTATCCGTGAATAGCTTATCACCAAGATAGAAGCAAGAATGTAGTTAACCGCCAAGTACGGAGCTACGAAATAACAAGAGATTAATTGTGTAGGAAAACTTGCTATGAACCTTCAAAGGATAGCGACTGCTCTCCTGCCTCTTTTTGGAGCTATATTTATAAGGTGTTTTCGGGAGTTGTGGGTGGGAGAAACCAGGAATGCATCCATAAGTGTAAGAAAATCCGTTCCAAACACTGAAGCGAGTCACTTGAGAACTGGTCCAACCTATACATGTCGGGGTCACTCGCCTCTTCGGGTATTTCCTGGGTCTGCTCCGCGCGGGAAGCGTACGAGGATCAGACAGGACGACGAGACGCGTCCTTACCCTTTACAAGACCACCGGAAGACTTTGGAGAACGACGCTCAAACCGCGCGACCATAGTCTTGTAGAATATACATAAAGTAAATACTTATATTTGCGAGAATCTAGGAGCGATTGAGTAATTTTGCGTCCACCCTATTTTTATGTGATTGAACCCAGTACCACCGTAACTTCCAATTGTTGGAAATCATATAAAATGACGCGATAATTCTTAAAATTTTGAATTGCACGAAAAAATATGCGAGCCACTGTGTAATGAATTACTATAACTATTTAAAAGAATTACACCAGTTGAAGAAAAGTATAAGCTCATTTATATAAAACAGTTTATTTAACGTAACATTGCAATAAAAGACAAGTGAAAACTTGAATTTACTTTTTCTCACACGTTTCCTTTCTAATTATTGCACTAATCGCTAGAACTGTTTTAACTATAGAGGAGGAAGTGTTCAAAGAAGCATGTGCAACAGTAGTTCCAATATTGAGGGCGATCATTACGTTTCATTGTATCACGTTCATCTAAATTCTGAAACTGTCTAGAAACTGTCGCACCAGCTGACACAATTTTGCGAGCATTTCACAATGAAAATCCAATGTGAATCGTAGAACGACGTTACACCTGCTTACTCGCAAAAATTCACAGAAGTATGTTGAGGAAGTGCCAAGATTTCGTTGGATACTTTTAGCTGAATTAATTATTTTTAAATTCGAAATATTTAATTATCTGTATTTGCCCCCAACATCGCAGTTCGAAAATTCGATTCCGACGTCCAGAATGCATAGCAGAATCGTACGCCATTCAGAGTACGAGTGTCGTCCCAGTATGTTACGTGAAAGTCGCGAAGAACTACTATCACTAAGCGCGACGTTATATGTGTATATTCTCTTCGTTTAACAGTAAAAAAGGGTAAATTTGAATTGCTAATTTGAGAACACACATTTGCTAATTAACGAAACTTCGGACGCAATTTTGCAACTTTTGATTTTCGACCTAAAATGGCTTCAGGAATCGCCCCGCCAATTTAATACCAAAGATGGCCGAACAACCTTTATATGCGAATTACATAAAAAGTAGTATTTTTCGTGTATTTAAATACTACAATAAAGGAATGAATAATTTTAATCGTAGATGAAGCGAAATTATAATTTTCATCGAAATGTGTTCAATTCTTTCTCTAATTACAGTATACTGTAACAAATAACAACGGAATTTGGATTATTACGTTAACTTATTTACTCTAGATAAAGTATATGAAAATCTTATTCCAATGTTTATTTGTGCAAATTACACTAATTTGTTATATTGTTGAAAATGAATTCTGATAAATAAATAGCACACAGAATTAGTCCACTAACATGTGTGTTCCTAACCTAAAAAACAAACTAATAGGGTATATTACTTTGTTGTACAGGAATCATACTGAAAATAATATCCGTCATGATTTTACATTTATATACAAAATCTTGTTTATACAAAATGTTCGTTCGGATTAAAAACAGGTAAATGTAAAACTTTTCAAAACTTAATCATACTCTTCCTACATATTTGCATTATAGGAAAAATGGTGACTATTTTAAACATTTTCTATACTTATACTTACATTTCTATTCATTCGCGACAAAAGAAGAAGAGTGGAAGAAAATACGAAAGTTAGTTATGTACTCTGACGTTCATAAATATTAGGACACCCATTATATTCCTACAGAAAGTATTATACATACGATATAAATTACATTTCCTCGCCAAAGTTAGCGTGATATATTACTAAAAATATACATATGTATTCGTTATACTTCACAATTCCAGAATGAATAAGTTTTTGTTAGGATTTCAATAATTTTGTAAATGACTTTTATCAGTCAAATAATTTTACATGAAACTTATAATGACAAAGAAGGTTGCTTTTAGTAGATCTTCACAGGTTTCAAAAGATTTCAATAGATATTAGCAGAATACAGTAGATTTCAACAGAATTCAACAGATTTCAGCAGAGTTCAGTGGATTTTGGTAAATTTCAGCAGAGTTCAGTAGAATTCAGTAGACTTCAATACGCCTCGCATTCAGTAAGTGTTTCAATGCTCATGGAACCGGAGTGTAGATGATGAAGTTAGCGCAGACTGCAACCAAATGTGTTGCAGAATACCCTTGGTGGCAGTTAGTGATCGTGGGTAGCACAGTGATAAGATGTCAGCACCTGTGCTTCATTGATAATATAACCCATGAATGACGCCTCGCTTATTATTCGTTTTTCACGAAGAATAGTAGGGGAGCATTGCCATTGACACAAGAGCGAGCCTCAGTTATCCCGCGTTTATTCGCGTAAACTAGAGCGCTCACAGCGCTTAGTGATTTTTAAGTTACTTGACGGTCGAGGGAGGTCACGAAAAAGGGAAAGACTCGAGGATCGCGATCCAAATAGGACTCGCGACCTGGAAGTCCTTCCTGAGTCCATGCGGAAGCACGTGGCCTAAGGTCAAGGTGAGACTAATAGAATTCTCGCGTGCCTTTGCTTTCTTCGCTTCCTACTTCAACGTTATCTATTGTAATCGTCAACGTTTCTATCCGGATCACCTGTTCTCCACGGTCATCAACTATATAAGCGGTCGTGTGCTCCTATTTCCGATGTGTATCGAATATATCAAACTCATCTCATCGGTTCATAAACACGGCATTTGTCAATTACGCATTATGCTCCGTGGATGTAACGAATTTGTTGAATAAAAATTCATTCGATCAATGAGTCATAGTAAGTAATTATCAACCTACATTTTATCGACCGTCTTGACGATGGTTCCTTTGTCACGTGATGTCCAAGTGACTACATAGTTAAAAGACAGCGTAGCTAGGAAGTTACATTTTCAATGTAAACCGATATTGACAATGATCGCCTATTGTACCTACTCAAAATACATTTCTTCGTAATAATTCCTACGTATCATGTTTTGTGATCCTTCCTCGACTGTAGTTATCGCAATATCCTACCTAGGGGTCCAAATTTTCGTTTCATTTTGTCCCGTTGATTGAAACTGTTTCAAACTGATCGACCTGTGTCGCATTGGTCAATTATTCTAGAAATTCCGGCTGACCATTACATCATCGTTGAAGACATTTCTTTGTATCAACTATTGTCGGCAACTATTTACCGGGTCACTTCGATCTAACCGTGTTACACGAACGTATCGCTGCTTGACATTGACAGTGACATAACTGAAAAAATGTAAATTTCACAGGGGAAGCAGTTTAAAATTTGCATCTATCTGACTGATCGTGTCATCTGATCTGCTCTCCAATATGAAACTAACGAAGTTAGAAATGCACCGTTTCAGAGGACAAAAATACCGTATCCATGGATTCTGTCTGTGACGAAAAAATGAAAATTGACATTTTTCAAGTTATGCCACTGTCAATGCCAACCAGCGATAGAAACGGTTGACTTTCGAAATAGAAATATGTTCGCGCCTTTGTATAACATCCGACAAAATACAAGTTGGAGCTATTTTAACGCAGAAGCTAGCAATTCCTGTCAAATCATCCGAATCAGGTCTACTTTAACGAAATTAACGAATTTCCTTTCTGGCAGGAAACAATATTATCGTTGCACTTGATTCTTTCCGACTTCGATACTGAATATGGTATTTCGTAAATTTTTCACGCACAAAGCAAATGGTAATTTTTGCACATTTCTCGCTTCCGTGGCTAGCTCTGCTAATACGTCGATTTCTCTCCTTTACCTAAGTTTATAACGATGAAGTCAGGTCCACGATTCTTTGCATGCTTCTTGTACCACGACGAGACGGAAGTAACAATCGGCTGGAACTCCATATTAATGCAGTCTCTGAGCGTCACAACGAAATCTATACCCACTTAAATTGCAATTGCGCAATCATCTCAGGTGCCTGCGGTGCTCTCGGCAATTACCAAGCAGATCGTTGATAAATAAATCCATTAGGTTGGTTAACATTTAACGTTTACGCAAACAAAATTAAATACGCGACTGTATTTCTCTATTTTTACATCTGCCACTATATAAATCTGCTAGTTATCATAAGTTTCTAGCAATTAAGACGTCTTATATAGATACTGCTTGATCGTTTAATGCAACACGTGTTATCAGTATCTGAGTGTGAAATTAATTTGCTGATAATAGAATGCGCTTTACAAGGTTACTAAGTGTTGTTCAATTTTTACTTCCAGTTGACAGTTTTTCAGAGAGTAATTAGGTCTTTACAGTTTCGAGTCATTCTCTGAAATGAATAAAACTTACAGGTCCGTGTCTGTGATAAGAAATAGAAAATACCACAAGAGAAGTTCGCGTGTACACGTCTGTGTAACACCAGAGAACCCTTTGACTTCAGTTTTATCTTAAAAAACCTGTTGGAATGTTTCGTTTGTGATTTTTTTTTTTAAACACACGTATCCACCATGTGCTCACTTACGGGAGAACTTGAATCGTAACGTACTTCTAGTATCAATTCTTGGAAAAAATCGACGAAATATGGTTTACCCTTCGTGCGCATCTTCATTTTAACTCTTGCTCTCTCTTGGTCCCGTAATCGCAATTACCTAATTTACTCGTTCAATACTCTGCTTGCCGTTAATGAAACGGCAAAATTTCTTTCACGAGTAATTCGGTCAATGGAAAATTTGAAGAAGGTTCTAACTTTAATGGGAACATCGTCGAAGTGAAAAATTCTTTCATTGCGACATTCTGACAATTCTTCCACGGAGAATGAAACGTGACGCAAGGGAATGAATGCAGCTGTTTTAATACCTATCTTAATTGATATCTGATAAGTCACTTCGATAAGTAACGTTTCAGATTGTGCATTTTAAGAACAGTAGAGCGTCGATTATCCGAACCATCGGTTCGAGGAGTAAACAAACCTATGGTGTGCGGTACCGATTGATAAGTAAAAAATAAACTTTCTTAGTAAATGTATATTGTTACTTCAAAGCATGTTTTTTTTTTATAAAGTTATAAACTGGGCAAGTACACGCACATGTTTCATTAAGGGGGTCTTCTAGTGTGACGGTTTCAAAAGATCGATTTTTATTTTTTTGCAAATATCGAAAGTACAACTCTTTAAGAATGTACTCCTCAAGTTTTATAGTGTATTCAATAAAATAACGAAGTTATAGTTCGTTCAGTGTGACACATCAAAGGCCGGCGATAGGGAGAATGTAAATCGCACTGAAAACTTTAAACGCGTTTTCCTCAGAACCGTGTTTTCTGAAATGTTTGCCACGATTTGGCAAAAAGTACTGAACCAATCGAACTCAAATTTTGCACATGTCTTCAGAACATGTGCGGCTATGGTCGGTAGTAGAATTATGCCAAAATATATATTTTTCTGATTTTTAGAGCCTCTGACAGACGAAAAAAAGGCGAAAAAATCGATACTTCGTATTCAAAGTGCCGCCATTTTTTGAATTTTCAATATTTTTCTTTTATTCTACTGCCAACCATAGCGACATGCATTCTAAATAAGAATCAATTGGATTTTTTTATTTCTGATAAGCAGAACAGCTGAAATCATGGCAACCATAGACCTACTCTTTTTTTTTCATGCTCCTGTTTGACGTGTTCCACAGCAGCCGTATTTAATTATTTTTCAACAGAAAAAATTTGCGATGATTCTTCAAGGACAAGTAAATACACAGGAATAAATCTCATATTAATAACTTTTACCGTACTTCTGTAATAAATTAGCGAAGAAGGCCTAAAAGAACGGCCGTCACACTAGAAGACCCCCTTAAGTGGACTTGATTATAACAATTCGATTTTCCGAACCACCTCAGTCCCAATTGGTTCGGATAACTGACGCTCTACTGTATATCCATAAAATATTCCCGTGAAAATGACGAAGGACTAATTAGAACGGTAGCAAATCCGAACTGTTTCTGATGGTTAAACAATTACGCAGTCCGTAGTTGTAGATAACTGACTTATCACCATTGAAGGAATTCTACGGAAGACAGAAGTGTTTCGTGAAGAAATTCGTGCAATTATCATAAACGTGGTCTAATTAACTTTCACATGTTATTTCATTGCACTCTTATCGAGACGATACAGCTTTGTATTTTCCGAGTCGTAATTCAATTGTCGATACTTGTTGTCTTTCGGAAGAAAAAAGGGGATTGACTGATATCTATGCTTAACCGTTCGCCGCGTCTAATTATTGACATGAAATCTCATTGGCAAGAAAACAAAAGATATCTAAATTTCCACGGGGTATAAACGAAAGGCCTCTAATTGCTTGAAATAGCGTACACAAAAGTTTGGAATCACCGAGCATTGCGATTTACAGAAAAATTTCCAGGAAAAAGTCAGCGACTTTGAGAATTTTTTATCACTCGAATCAACTGATATGAGATAATTGGATAAAAGTAGAATTGAGATAAACTTCAAATCTATAAAAAGTTAGCCGCAGATTTAATATTGACGAAAAGTGGGAGGTGATTCGAAACTTTTGGCCAGTAGTCCATGTGAGTACAGAGCGTTCCGAAAGTAAAGATCGAGTTGTACCAGTATGTTTCACGAGCAGAGGTAACATATTTTAAAATGCTTCCTTAATAAATTATAAGTGGCAATTTTGAAATATCGACGTTTCCTCTTGACAGTAGAAATCCGACCTTAGAAAATTGAGTTCCGTGCTCTGCAAATTTCATGCTAATTTTGTCCAATTTCTTGAATTCATTTCAATTATTCTTCATTTGGAAATTTTCACGTCATTTTTCTATGAATTTGCACAAATAACAATAACTTTAAGAAAACATTCTTGAACCTTTCTTTACAGGGCATATTGGCGCAGTTTAATCGTTTAATTCTGAAACATCCCGTAATTTTTCGATCATTCAATATCGGGTTGTATTATTAAATCTGACACCTATATCTTTGATTTCACGAGAAAAATAAATCGGAGGAATGGAGTAGCACTCTCATACGTAGCTTTGTTTTCACTGAAAATTCGTGGAATTTTGATAACAACGTAATGCATGGAGCATAAAGAAGGAAACGAGAGACGTTTCTGAAAAACTGTCGAATTACTAACAAACAATTTTTAAGCAAAAACATTTTTGTTTTATTTCGTTTTTTTTACTGTCTAATATAATAAACATGAATAGCAATACATGTACGACGATGTATGTGTAATATGTTACTTTGCGGCTTATACATGTACAGAGTGTCCCGTAACGCCTCGAACGCCTGGAAATGGGGGGTTGCTGGGGTGACTCTGAACAACTTTTTCCTTTACCAAAATGTTGGTTGAAGCTTCGTTTTCGAATTATTAACGAAAAACACTGGCCAATCAGTGCACGCGTAGAGCCCGCGCACAGGCACGGGCCGAAATTCTTGCCGAACTCGCGTAGTACACGGTGGACCACCTCAATTATCTTCGTTTTCATTGGACCGATCAAATTTTTTTGTCACGGATGACATGATTTTAACCGTTTGAGTGCCACGAGCCTTTCTTATTGCCCGATCGAAAATTGCCAAGCGGCGCGATAGCGCTTGTCATATTCCGCGTCCAAAAATGCCAAAGAGCGCGATAGCGCTCGTCATATTCCGCGTCCAAAAATGCCAAAGAGCGCGATAGCGCTGTTTTCAGCTTACACGTAATAAATATTAATATTAATTTTATCTCTTTTTACTTAAGACTCGAGGGTAACCGTAAAGTCGTGCATCGAAAGAAATCGACCCCTCTGTGATTGTAGGCTTCGCAGCCTAGAGCGCTGGCGCTTTTAGGACAGGATAGAAGAAGCGCGATCGCGCCGCTTGGCACTCAAACGGTTAAAGGACCTTCAAGGTGTTGATCTCACATTTTTTCTGTCATTTTTTAAAATAAGTTTTCAAGGCCACGTTCAATTTTTTTATATGTAACCTAATACAGTAGTGCACGCATAAGCGTCCGCATTTTTGCACACTTAAGCGTCCGTCGCTGTCCCCACCAATTCTTGGAAATGAGACTTCGGAGTGGAGTTGGAGCGTGCCGAGTGAAACAAAGTAATTCGATATCGACTACTGAATGTGAACAACTGACACTCAGACGCATCTCCTCTCTTTTGTTTAGTTAAATTCGCAGAAGTCACCTCCCCACTTAAGGGGTCGGTCCCGACTGCGGACGCTTATGTGTGCACTACTGTAGTTTTTTTTCTGGTTAACCTTTTCGCTACGGCGCGTTTGTGACAAAATATGATCGCTATGAACGGAGCGCATTACTGACTAGTCGACACTGAGGTACGGAATGCTACGAAGTAATTACAAGTCGTTTCTTGTTCTCTAAATTTTACAATGAAGTTTATTATATTTAGTAATATCATTTTATTTTCTAAAATATAACTTTTTATTTAAAATATTACATTATAATGTTCATATAATATTTCTTATTACAATATAACAAAATTACTAAAGTATTTAAAGGCGATCACATAATTAATAATCAACTTTGGTATGATAAAGTTCAAAACGTGGAGCCACACATAAACCAACATCACATTGTGAACAATAGTATCTGGACTCACGTCTTTTTCCTTGTTTACTGCAGATGACACATTTTCGAACTTGATTTTTCTCTTTTGCCGCCTTATTCGAATATACAGACGGAAAATGTCTTTCAGCAAGTCTTTCAACATTGTTACTATTTCGTGTAACTAAACATTTCATATCTGATTTTTGTTTCCCATATGTTTCCAATATCTGTCTTATACGATTTAAATGAAATTTGGCAAACGATAATTTTGTCGCGAAAACAAAAAAGAAAGAAAAGTATATATGGTATGAACGTATATGTACGCTCTTCGTACCCGAGCGCCCACTTTTCGAGAGCGTATATATACGCTCTTCGTATATGAATGTTCATTCTTCGAGGGCGTATATATACGCCCTTCGGAGCGAAAGGGTTAAGCTATAAGCTAGCAGGCATTGAGACGAGATCAACGACCCCAATGTTGCATTGTTTTATGTATAAAATTTATACATAAAAATGAAAATTGCAAACTTATTTAAAGAAAGGACATAGAACAAATTTAAGGCCACTCTAAGGCAGGAGTTCCCAAAGTGCGGCCCGCGATGGCAGATCAGCCGCGATCTTGAATTTACAGAGATAATTTACATTTTTACAAAAAAATAAATATATCTTGCTATTATATAGATTGTATATATTTTATTGTCCTACCGGCCCGCCAAATATTCTCGAATTTACAATTTGGCCCACCTAGGCAAAACTTTGGGAACCCCTGCTCCAAGGTATCCTCTGTGACAAAAGAAATTTGGAGCTGTCTACTGGTAATGTGAATAATTTCGGTGGTCACGTTAGATGGACCATCCTCTGTATTCAAGAATGGAACCCCGTGAAATTGCTAAATATTGAATAGCCGTAGAAAGTACAAGAGACGAGGTGTACGACTGTTGCAGTGCAGTCGGAGGGATGAGCAAGGATTGTGGACTTTGTGGGATTTATCCCCGGTGGCTGCGAGATCGTGCCACTCCGAAGAGTTTTATTGCGGTCTATGGCCTCCTCGGCACCGTGCAAGCGATGGCTTTTATTTACATCGTCGTCACTCTCACGACTTTGGAAAAGAGATTCAAAATACCTAGCCGTACTACTGGTAAGAGTTTTACCTTCCTGCACGCTTTTCGGGATGATCGTTCGCTCTTAACACGTTCAGGACGGCAGCGAAATTCACGAAACGCTCACTACTGCCAGCGTTTCTTATCACCGAACTGTGTATTATCATTGATAATTAATTTTTTAATATGTAATTTGATCCACATCTGCTCAATCTTTTTTGCCATCATTTTGAACGACCCATCGATGGGTCATGTCAGCAAACAAGAGCATCGGTCACATCGTTCTGAACGTTTTAACGAGTTAACATGTGGCTAGTTGGCATTGATTGCGGTATAACTCAAAAAATGTCAATTTCATCGTCTGAAAGATTATACGATCAGTATTCGATCACTAGTCAAATGCAAATTTTAATCTGCTTTTTCTGGAAAATTTACATATCTGGAGTTACGTCACTATCAACGTCAAGCAGCGATGTTATAATTATTGTTCTTGCAACAGCAAACTTGAACTCACCTTACTAGCTTCAAGCGTGAATATTTTTATTAGTTTTAGGTCAAACAAGCTTGAATTATCCTTCAAATTGGTTACAACCGTTAATATTGTAATTCACTCGTCAAACAACGAAGTACAATGAATTTTACAAATACTAAGCGAAATATGTTCGCATTCAGATTTTTCAGAAGCCGCGCACAGTGCAGATGTGTATTTGATAACAGTGCGGTGTGCCTTTTTTAGTGTCTTCTTGCATGGAAAAATATGGAAAAAGTATTTACACACTTACAATCGTTACAACAATTTTACGGGTTCGCTACAGCGGAAAGGTAGCAATGCATGTACAGAAAAAAAATATTTCGCCGATATTGTAATTTTTGTTTCGTCGAAATAACGAATACATTTTTTCTTTATTTAAAAAAAAAATCGTCCGGCCAATAAATGCAATTTTGTTTAATTGTTTTCGTTCACTTTCCGTATTGCGTTGTTCTTTCGTATGTAAGTTTCGAGAAACTTATTTCTATACGCCCGGGAAATAATTAAAGAAAAATAAGGCTGATCATTTTTGGCACGCCAAGTTGGAAAAAATGTGACCGTTAAGGGGTTATTAACTTGAGACCGCAGCACGCTAAGTGTAAAATCCACAAGCCGCCGCAGGAGATAATTATTTACGTAAATGTGGCTACAATTACGAACGAATTGTTGAAATGTTGAACGTAAATTTCTCTACAGTGCTGTGTACGGTAAGAATATATCAGGCTATTGGTACTGTGGGAAGTAAGTCAAGATGAGGCGGGGAAACGAATTTGCAAGAAAAGCAACAAAAACTTTGCTTGCAAATGTCCAAAATTTACATACTGATATCGCACCAACATGTTAAAGTAGTATACTTTTGTTAATTTGTGTGGTAGAACAGTGAAAAGCGCTGCAACAAAGATAAAGAAAAATGGTCGGACACTTTCCATCATTCCTACAGATTCTATGAGCGTAACCAAGGCAATAGAAAGCATAAATAGTGAAATCAAACACGAAGCCATCCTAAACATCCAATATATTTATACGGACCTTGTCAATAATGGTAAACATGTAATCCTTGCCTGGGTTCCATCTCACCAGGGAATTAAGGGTAATGAGAAGGCTGACGCAGCCTCCCATCAGATGACATTCGGAGACGAATTCCACGCCAAGACCTCACTGCTGCATTACACCATATCGAACAGCAATCGTGGAATAATATTTGGAGCACAAAACACACGACGTAACCCAAGACTTCTACCAAACAGTGCCTAGCACCAATGTGAAAAGGAAGGACAGAATAATCATGGCTAGGCTTAGAACAGGACACTGCAAACTTACACATGAGTACCTAATTTAAAAAAACAGAACCACCAATATGTAACGTCTGTAAGCAAATTGTAACCATCTACTATTCGAATGCAGAAGATACCACACCGGAAGACAAAAATATAAAATAACATCGACAGCGGGCCTGACGTCACAGAAACACGTAGAAAATACCTTAAACTGTCTAAAGGACATAATATATAATCGGATAGAAACGAAGAAAACAAGACCTAGTCGTCGCAATTTAAATAAATAAATAAACTTTGTGAAACGTGTAATATTTAGTGACGAAAGTGAGTCAAATGCTTTTGGATTTCAAAGAAACAAATCCCTGAGAAGAAAGTGAAACGTGAAATTTCACGAGAAAGGTATTCGTCCAATTATTAAATCTGGCGGTAGATTACTGTTGGAAGTGTGTCATTTGTTTATAATACAAG
The DNA here is from genome assembly GCF_001263275.1 of Habropoda laboriosa. Taxonomy (NCBI): domain Eukaryota; kingdom Metazoa; phylum Arthropoda; class Insecta; order Hymenoptera; family Apidae; genus Habropoda; species Habropoda laboriosa. The sequence continues at coordinate 80,942 of NW_017100245.1, forward strand.
GAACGCTCAACGTTATATAAACGTGTTGCAGAACAATTTATTTGCAGAGATGCTATCAGTAAAAACCAAAGTGCGGTTGTTGTATAATGTCTCTAATTGTTAGTAATTTATTACATCATTTCAATACTCGGATGTAAGTTCTGCACGGGATTTTTAGCTCGTACAAATTTGCAGATCAGAAAATGAAAAGAGTGGAATAAGAATGACTTGAAAATTGATTTTGTCAAGGAGTGGTTATATATTTGCGTACAAAATATCAGAAATATTTGGATGCGTGCAGAATATAAAAAATGTATTCGGTAACTGTGAATTGAAAAAAGTATAAATTCACCAAAACGACTGTAGTGTGTAAATATTTTCTTGACTACGAAATTTCTAGCCCTGCCTTTGCATTATCTTCAAACGTTGAATTACTAACATTTTTAATCGAGTATACGATATTCGTATATATGCATGTATCGATACTAAACTTAACACAAAATGATCACAAAAGTTCCACCGTAAGTAGTTACAAAATTTCCTCCAGTCGCATTGCACAGCCGAGGAATTCTGGGTATAAAACATCATCAACTGTACAATACGTTTGTTGGAACGTTCTGCATGTCGTAAGATGCGTTAAATATTTTCGTGCAGTGTGACAATGGTACGAGCTAATCATTTTTGCGACAACTATAAAATTCATTCAAAACACGAAAAGCTTTTGTACGTTTGAATATTTAGCGGTTCATGTTTTCACCGAGATTTCTCTTATCACTGATACCCAGTAGCCAAGTGTTGCGAGTCTGGTCACATTAAAGTACTTGTGCTTGCATTTACACATGCATGCACATTCGGCCCCGAGCAAAGATAAATCGCGCGTCGGTGTGCATTCGTCTAGTAGGTAAGTAGAGTGTCGCAATCATAGAAGTGAGAAATCTGTCGTTAAAGCAACGAGCGCTGGGCACGCACTGTGAAGGCACACGAATGTACATTATACATCTTTATTGTTAGTCATAACTTATGCCAATGGTACAAGCACATACTGTTATCGAAAATATTTAAATGTTCTACGCAGGAAAGAGGGGATTGATCTAGACTTCAGTCGAATATACGGAAACGTGTAATACTGCATGCCTTTTCCAGAGAACACGTACAATTCATACATCAACCGTACTAGATACCCATTGCATATTTTTTTAAATAATACTTTAAGTTTGAAAAATTGTTCTACTTCATTCAATATCCTTTTTCGGCAGATTTGTTGCAACAGTATACAGGGCGTCTCAGCTAAGACTGAATATCAGAAATGTTTCAAGTACAGTTTGAATCGTTGCAAAAGGGGAGTATCGTAAATAGAATTTTGTTTCTATGATCATTTCTTTCGAATTTTTTTAAGGTCGCCATACTTTTTTTTATTGCATTTTATAGCACGTGTTGAAATGCATTCATATGTGTAATTTACGACGTTGAAGTGAAGTTGAACATTTAAAGAATACTGAAATTCTGAGACGATGTTAGAGTGGTGAGTGAACTTACTTTTTATATTACAAATAGCCAAAGTGATGTTCACCAGTGGCGACACACTGTCTAAAAGGAGGAATCGTGGATTGTGGTACTCTTTCAATTGGTTCTGATAGTAGCACAAGCTGTAATTATGCGATTCTTCGTGTCTTCCGGACTGGTAGATTATTATTGTTGTTAGACACTGAATATATCGAGTTGTGTTCATCAACATACTACAGATAGGTCTATTCCGTAGCTTATTAGGAAGAGAATTCGTAAGCGTTTCACGATGAAGTGCGACGAGCGATTTTCGTTTACGATGAAGCTGCACAGGGTTTTAGAGAAGCTGTATGAATGTACAGAGAACGATTTCTCGATCGTGATACCAAAAAAATGTTAGAAATCTCAAACTGTAGCGCGCGCAGCAAATAAGCAGAAAGTTGTTGCTGTGATTAATCAAAGTGTGCACGTCGGTCTAAGCCAAATAGAGCGAGCAATTAGGATTAGTAAAGGAAGCATGGGCTTTATGCTTAAAGTACAAAAAAATTCATCCGTTACACTTGCCGCTTCATCGAGAGCTTTACGGCAGAGCTTCTGAAAACCGCGTCTTGTTTTGTCGATGGCCGTTACACCTGTTTGAGAATGATGAAAGATTCTTCAGAAAAGTACTGTTTACCGATGGAGCATCTTTCGCCAACGATGGGCAAGTGAATCTTAGAAAGATACGTTATTTTTCCGTAGAAAATCCTCGGTGGATAGATGAGCAAAGACCGTGGACAGTAAATATTTTGGCGTGGCATTTTAAATAAGAAAAAAAATATGCAAGATTCTTATCGGACGATATAGATGTATCATTAAGTGTTTGTGAGACTATGTGGTACTAACGTGACGGTTGTCTAGCTCATTATACACGGGAAGCTACTCAAGTACTTAATTGAAAATTCCCAAATTGTTAGATTGGACGTAATGGTCGTACATCACGACCAGCACGTTCACCGGACCTAACGCCGTTAGGCTTTTTTCTTTGGGGAATGGTAAGAGAAGGCGTTTACCGACAGCAACATACGACTCCGGAAGACACGAAGAATCAGATAATTACAGCTTGTCCTACTAACACGTCAGAAGCAATTGAAAGAGTACCACAATCCACGATTCCTCCTTTCAGACAGTGTGTCGCCACTGGTGAACATCACTTCGAGCATTTGTAACACAAAAATCAAGTTCACGTACCACCCTGACGTTTTCTCAGAATTTCGTTGTTCTTTCAATGGTCAAGGTCACCTCAAGGTCATAAGTTAGCGCTAACACGTGCTACGAATGGAGAGGTTACGATGAGTATTCTGGTGATCATTCGAAAATTTTCCATTTACGATATTTCCTTTTTTGAAACTATTCAAACTGTGCTTGAGACATTTTTGATATCATTAAAAATAAAGGAGATATTCAGGTGTTTGGTCTCAACTGAGACCACTATGTACACTGCCGGCCAAAAGTTTGGAATCACCGAGCATTGCAATTTGCACAAAAATTTCCAGAAAAGAGTCAGCGACTTTGAGAATTTTTTACCGTTCGAATCAATTGATATGAGGTAAATTGATAAATGCAGAATTGAGATAAATTTCAGATCTATAAAAAATTAGCAGCAGATTTAATATTGACGAAAAGTTGGAGGTAATTCCAAACATAGGGCCGATTCTACAAGTGTCAGTTAAATGGCAGGCCAATTCTCCAACTGGCAGTCAAACGGTAGGCCGACTATGCAATGTAATACAGGGCGCTGTTTTATATCTCAATACAGTGAAATATCTGGCGTGACAGTGAACGTGTTAATAACTAAATGTTGTCCAAATTATGTCGTGTTTGATGTCATTTTCATCAGAAAAATCTCATCAATATGTTAAGAAAAATTTCGGGATAAAAAAACGTAAAATTAAAAAAGTTGGTACTTAAATCGCTTGGTTGCCTCGACTCACGTTTCATCCTTATCTTTTATTCGCTGTCCTTGCCTACGTTCGGCAAACTACAAAGGCGGGAGCGAGGCTCGAGAACGTAGTCCCTGACTCTACAAGTGTCAGGTTTAGCCTCCTTCCGGACTGACACTTGTGGAGAATTTACTGTATATCGTAATCACTTTTTACAGATTAATTAAATTAGAAAAAATTACACGAAAATTGAACGTCCATTGCTATGACTAATTTACCACCTTTAACCCTAGAGAGGTCTTCGGGTCATTTTTGACCCGCCGCCTTTTCATATTTTCAGTAATTTTTGCTGTTATCAAGTTTACGTTCCTTAACATTATTTTAAACGTTTATTCTCTAGGTTCGTACGTCGTGTTGGAAAGAAAAATTGTTTCACATAAGGTTTTTAGGTCTTTTTTGACCCAAACACCTTAAGTGTACAGTCAAAACAAGGAACGCAGTAGGGTTAATTCACTGAGCGTGGCATTACATGTATTTTTATCAATTTATATTTTTGGAGGATACAAACTTTTGTAGACTTAAATAAATAAATTACAAGAATTCCTCTTATTGCACGTGTGTGTAGAGATACGTAAAAATTTCTAACGAATCGATTTACGTTTTTCCCCATAATATTTTTATACAGACGTTTGTTGTTCACGTTAAAAATTATACTTGAAAGATTACACTGTTCGGTTCATACCAAACAAAATATTAGGCTAGAATAATTTCAATTATCGATCATTATTTTCACACGTACCAAATTCTTAACCTAACTTTAATAAATAAAATATCCACGACACGTCGCAAAAGGTTTTAATAGTAAATAGGTAAACACTTCCTTGTTTTAAACATTCACCTTGTGTTAATCATACACGTTAGCACATACGCACTTATCACACTGCATACAAACTACTCCACGATTGTCTATAAAATGAAAGATTAGTTTTATTGATTACAAAAAAGAAATGAATATCAACGAGCGTTGTATTGGACACATGCATTGTTTACACAAGATCCACATGTTACGATCAACAATAACTTATCGAAACGAAATATCTCTGCCTGCCTATTAATAGCACCTAATACACTACATTATTGTCAATCAAAATTATCGATTAACATATTATCGCAATTTTGTCGAGTTCAGTGCTCCAGAATTACACGATTCAAAGAGATCGATAAAAGCTCGGCTGCTTCGACCATTCCCTTGGCCGTTAACTGGCGCATCGGTGTACCATCGATTAAAACATTATTTGCACCACGAATACGGAATTGAATGACCATTAATTACGTATTATAGCGGTCGCGCGTGAAATCGATACAATTCTTACGTGCACGAGCACGTCGCACTTATCCAACAGCCTCGCGGTTTTACAAAGCCGACAAGATTGCTTGATGTATCCATTGGAATTCGATAGCGGTACATTTGTTATGCAATTTTTCTTGCGAGCAACGTGTTTTTTTAAAGAATTTCATAAAAATGCGATGTCAAATACTTTAACGTTCTGCGTAATAAAATTTAATTTACAGGTACACCTTTTTTTGTCCTCGGCGCCTGAGGATATTTGACTAGCTTCCTTTACCAAAGTTCTCTTTGAGCTATTTAAATTATCTCTGTCTTCTATTTCTAAGAGTTCGTTTTAACGTTTTATAGCACGATGGATGAACATCTTTGATGTTTTCAACGGTTTCAACGGAATTCCATTATTTACAGAACAGTACAAGTATTTTTAAAGAACAGCGGTCTGGCACGTTGGTACCGTTTGCTTCTGTCAGATCGTCTAATACTTTGTAACAGAATTTATCATGGAACTAGGTAGTACATACAGTGGCAAACGAAAGTGTTGGCACACCCGTCGAAACAGAATAACTTTTTTTTTAAATTGGACTGAACGACGATGAAAATTTCCAATTTTCTACGAAACGTATTTTTAAAATTTTAATTACAGACTCAGATCAAAATGTAAAAAGCGACCTACTATTTTCCTCGCGATTTCGACCAATTATAATTTTCTCCAAATTTTCGTCCACGTTATCTAGTAAATTAATCCTAACTTCTCGCAAAAGCTCAAGTCGGTTGGTCCAATTTTAAAAAAGTTATTCCGTTTTGTAGGGTGTAGCAATGCTTTTGTGCGCCACTGTGTGTCGGTGGATTATGAAAGTGGTCTAAGTCGAAAATCTAAAATAATTCAATTTGTCACTTATTTCGCGTTGCGTCGATAAAATATTATTTAATACACCCAAAGGGAAAATTCTAAATATCTCGAAGTGAAAAATTATAGGCTACTTTTGTAATCACTGGCCCATATAAGATGTACCTATGCATTATCTTCGATGATTTAGTGAACATTTTCATTAGTAGATTTGTAGAATTATATCATAATTACGACACGAGGCCAACATTTATCGAATGTTTCCATTACAAAAGGAATAAAATTATAGTGCCCTTTTAATTTCACTAAAACCGTATGTACGCACCTGAATAAATGTTTTGTTTAAGAACAAAGGTGCGGTGGCCCAAGGGCAGCGGTTGAAAACTGTTATAATATCGATTTCACTTCTCGAAACAGTTTCAAAGAACCGTTATTTTTTATAACAGTTATAAAGAACCGAAATCAGTGAAGATATCGATTTCGATTACGGTTTTACTATCAATTCTCATATCGGTTCTGTGTTGGTTCCTTATCAGTTAAGCATTTTTAGAATACACTTAAAAAGATTTATTTCTACGAATTATTTCTCCGAATTTCAACCATTTATGATTCTCTTATCACGATTAATACGTCGTTGGTCATGTTTGAATTCATCTTCTCCTCTACATAAGTAAGGCTTGTGTAACCTATATCAGATCGGAAATGATTTTTCGGTTGCATTGTTTTAGAAGTAGAGGCATATCGCGATTTTTAACAGTTGGAGGTATCACAACGGTCGTAGAAAGCGACGAATGTGCATGTCATAGATCAAAGGGAATCGACACTGTCGCTCGAGAAAGAATGAGTTTCGGTTTCTTTCAACTATTTCCGAAAAGTTGAAATTGGCGTACAGTGTGTTAGTAAACGTTTCCAAAGCTACATACAAAACTGAGCTATTGAAACGTTTCCAAAGACACGAAACGAAGCTATAAACTAGTAAACTAATCCTAACTTCTCATGAAAAGCTCAAATCGTTTGGTTCAATTTGAAAAAAGTGATACTATTTTAAAGGGCGTTCGAATATTAATAAGAACCGATTTGCAGCCGATATGGATTCGATATTCGAAAATCTAGTACAACCGAGCACAGGATGATTCTACATGCAAAAATAAATCAAAAAAGAAGGGTAAAATGAAGGCTTTGTTTTCGAGAAGATTGAATTTAAAGATTCGCTAGAAATTGTTGCTTCTACTCGTACTTTTACGACGATAAACAGTGGTAATGCCATATTTCGCAGAGAAATACGTTAGTATACGCGGAAAGCAGTAAAAATCTTCTGGAGCTAAAATAAAGAATAAGACAGGCTTTCGAGCAATTAAGGCATCAATCCACGGCTCTGGATCCACGACTTATTTTCAACAGTTCATTCAGTAATGTACACGTAAAGCAATAAAATCATTAATAAACGTGTTATTAATACTTATCATGACATTGGCACTGCTTATTAGTGCAAACACGAAGCCCGGAGATAGTCAAGTGCAGACGTACTCGATAGATACATATTCAAACTCGGTTTTCTCCAAAACGAGGCTTCAAACGAACGAATTTTATCCTTTATTTTCGGTCTATTTTGATATGTACAGGGTCTGGCAAAAAGATCTGATTTGTTTTTCAAATGTACCAATAATAGATATACAAATCAAGCACGTGTTCCTAGATTAAGGGGTTAGTCCACCCTGACCGCCCGAAAATCATAGGTATACTCCGTCCAATGTAAGAATAACCTCACTCTCGGACCGATTTTCGTTCGTTCTGCGCAGTTCCCGCAGTTAGACAGAGAGCGTAGCAGAGGATAAGACAGAGAAAAACGTAGGCGGTTAAGTGGGGGTTTGCACGTTCTAGCCCTGCCTTAGGCACGTCCCATGCGCGAAGCGAGGTTACTCTTAAATTGGACAGAGTGTAGTTTTGTAAATTTTTTCTGTGAATATAATGAAATAAATGGGAAATCAGTTAGATAGCCTGTAATGTATACATATTCAAGTGCACAAAAATATTTTTTTTTACAAAATGGCGGCACTGAAGCCGCCTACTTCTGTCGAACATCTTTCCGAGCGACTCTCTTCTCGCTGGCGTCGATAACTTCTTCAATTTTTAACCGATTCACTTGAAATTTTCACAGAATCTTGTTTATTAGAGTATCTGGCAAAGTGCCTAGGATTTTCTCGATATCTTACAAACTTTTTCTTTTACAGACATTTTTGTACAAAACTTGTTTGACGAAAATCCGTTCATTCAAATGTACGCCATTTATACGAAAATAAATATTTTTAAAAATTCCTAGGTACTTCGCCACGTGATTTAATTTTAAGTTCGTGCTGAGAGTAAAAAATATTTTAATAAAAATCCAAGGAAATTCTATAGTGACGACACAATGGTCTTACCAAAAAAAAAAAGAAAAATAGGAAAAAGTTGTGGAATGGGAAGACACCCACGTTTTCTTTTGTCTTTATCAAATTTAAGGGTTCGTTGGAAATATTGATCTAAATTATAAAATTCGAGGCGAACTTATGGGGTGACCTAAGAGTAATGTAATTCAATTTAAAACCATTCATATGATCTTTCTGTACGTTTAATTCTGTACATGTAACAGTGACAAGTGTAACTTATTAATCATATGGGGTAATTCTAGAATGAGGAGCAAGATGTAACCCTTTGTTATGTGATGATAGAAAAAATGACAAGGAAGAAAGATAATACTGATACAGTTCTTTCTGAAAAATGTAATAATGTATATGTAATATGTAATTATATAATTTTTGTTTTAATACAACTGTGTGTTTCTCTTTGCATGAATCGATTCTTTTAGACAATGAGGTCGAAGATACCACTTCACGAGATATTGTTATAACAGTATTTGATTTTTCACTCTAAATTTCTCCTTAGTTTCTTGGTATTCATTTATTTCAGTGTTTTTATTCTGCTTTGTGTTTAATATTTCGTTTCTCAATGTGATTAAAGCGAATTGAACTTAATTACAATAACTTCTACAATTAAAACGTGAGAAGAGTAGAAATTTCTTGAAATTTATTTTATTTTAATTGTATTGGATGGCGTTCTAATGCAAGTCCGGCGTAATTTTATATATTTTCAACAATCTGGAACGTTCACTATGTTCAAACTGCAATCGGTTACTTACCAGAAGTTGATCGGCAGAAATGATCGAACATTTGCAGCCCTTCACTTCATTATCGGAATTAAATTTACGCGTATTTAGGTATGGGGTTCTCTTAAAAATAAGTTTCATTCACCTCCTATTCTTCTGCAGATGATTTATAACATGTGAGTATCTTACAACTGAATAATGTGATAAGGAATGTGAAAGAAAGAACCAATACAAAAGTGTTTGAACACTTATAATAAAGTCACATTGTGTCGTAAGTTTGTTATTTTTTGGTCTCACTATTCTGATGCTTTTACACCTATATTGTCTGAAAGAACTGGTTTAAATAACGAAAAGAGTTGCATCTTGTTCCATTTTCTAGAATTACCCCGCGTTATTCGATTTATCTCTGTAACAACATAAAAAAGGATTGAAAGCAGCAAGATTATTCAAGCCTAATGTATTTCAGGATTAATTCTTTCCGGCAACGAGATCTCTCAAATTCTGTCACTGATATTAACCTATTACGGAGGTTCCGGTCATCGTCCAAGATGGATCGCAGTTGGTGTCGGTCTCAGCGCCTTCTCGTGCTTTGTCCTCGCGCTTCCGCATTTCTTGTACGGGCCTGGAAGAGATGCTCTGGCGTTGACGAAGGAATACCTCGATCAAACGTTGCTGAACGCTTCCACAATTCCCGACGACCTGGCGATATGTCCACGCGTCGCCAAGCCGGAACGTTGCGACGAGGAAACTTTGTTAGACGTCGGCCTATTTCCACGACTTTTGGTCTTCCTCTCTCAGTTTATCCTCGGAATCGGGACCACCCTTTACTACGGCCTCGGTCAGACGTATCTCGATGATAACACGAAGAAAAAAAATACTCCGATGCTTCTAGGTAAACGCATGTTTATTAAGACTTTATTTAATCAAACTTTCAGGCACGTACATGGCGTTTTTGAAATGCACACTGAAATGTAAAATGCTTCTGGGGAATTACAGGAGTTCGAGATATCGTAGTAAACATACAGAGTGGACCACCTAGCGTGACGACCTCAGTTACTTTTTTTATTAGTGGACCGATCAAAAATTTGTTTGCCACAGATGATACGACTTCAAAGAATCTTCAAGAATCTTAAATTTTTTCTGTCTCTTCTCAAAAGAAGTTTTCAAGGACATTTTCAATTTTTTATGTGTAAGTCTATATTTCGTCCTTTTCTGCCTATTAGCTAGCAGGCACTGAGACGAATTCAACGACCACAATATAATACATTTTCTTATTGTATATAAAAATATTAAACGTGACCTTGAAAACTTATTTAAAAAAAGGACATAGAAAATCTAAGAGCACTACCTTGGAGATCCTTTGAAACCGTATCTTCTATTAACAAAAAAATTTGGAGCGGTCTGCTGATAACGACAATAATTGAGGGGGCACGTTAAGTGAACCACCCTGCATGAACGAAAGTTTAATATATATGTAGCGACCAGCTACAGCGAAGAACATTTGGCGAGCAGACTACCAGCACAGTTTATGACGTGCGCGCTTGAAAAGCTATTTTTGAGGAAACCGTTTTTAGCTTATTTAATTTCTAGAAATTCGACAATGCATGTCCGCGTAGAAACTTTCTCCGACGGCCTCAATAGCAAATTGCCGCATCATAAACCAAGGGTTTCCGAAAGGTCCGCCGTACGAGGCCCAGAGGCCCGGACCGGCAGGTCACGAGTACTTGACCTGGAGGAATTTTCTGTCTCTTCTCAAAAGAAGTTTTCAAGGTCATATTCAATTTTTTATGTGTAAGTCTATATTTCGTCCTTTTCTGCCTATTAGCTAGCAGGCACTGAGACGAATTCAGCGACCACAATATAATACATTTTCTTATTGTATATAAAAATATTAAACGTGACCTTGAAAACTTATTTAAAAAAAGGACATAGAAAATCTAAGAGCACTACCTTGGAGATCCTTTGAAACCGTATCTTCCATTAACAAAAAAATTTGGAGCGGTCTGCTGATAACGACAATAATTGAGGGGGCACGTTAAGTGAACCACCCTGCATGAACGAAAGTTTAATATATATGTAGCGACCAGCTACAGCGAAGAACATTTGGCGAGCAGACTACCAGCACAGTTTATGACGTGCGCGCTTGAAAAGCTATTTTTGAGGAAACCGTTTTTAGCTTATTTAATTTCTAAAAATTCGACAATGCATGTCCGCGTAGAAACTTTCTCCGACGGCCTCAATAGCAAATTGCCGCATCATAAACCAAGGGTTTCCGAAAGGTCCGCCGTACGAGGCCCAGAGGCCCGGACCGGCAGGTCACGAGTACTTGACCTGGAGGAAACTCAGCTGCCCGCCAAGTGACGTCAGGGGAAAAACCTCCCCCGCCAAGTCGCACTGCGGTCCCCGAAAAAGCGCGCCAAGGGCACAAGGGACACGCAGCGACTTGGGGAAAGAAATTACCTGATTGGTTAACACCGATGCGACG
>NW_017100245.1:94061-95657 GCF_001263275.1 Habropoda laboriosa
TACAGAATAATTGGAAGAAATAAGTTAAGGTGAAGTCCAAGACAAATTTTAGTTGCAATACCTTATACAAAATGTTCACTATTTTTGTTGTCGATTACCATACAAATTTCAAATTTCCACAGAAAAAAAACTGATCATTTTAAGAAATTCCTGTATTTGCGTTGTAAACTTTTAGCTTACAACTAACTAGAATTAATTTCTCATGTGTCCCCGTAAAAAGTTCTGAAATTTGTTTAAAAAGCAATTGAACCTCTTCAACCGTAAACCATGCAGTTCAGTCGGTGTATCATGACGTACCGTATTTTGTACGCAAGCAAGACTACAAATAAAATAAAGTATATAGTACCCTACATTCTCTACAAGAGTCAGTAAGTTTGGATTCTACAAGTGACAGTATAGATGGTCCTACACCAAAGTCTGCGTCATTGCTGCACCCATGTTATCTCGTTCGCAGACGGTCAAGCGTGTAAAGCTACACCAGTCGGTTTCCTTTACAAGATTACCCGGCTCGTCAAGTCATAATAGAAAAATATAATTTCTTTAATTTTACTTTTTTTCAACTGGAATTTTTTTTAACATGTTGGTGAGATTTTTCTGATGAAAATGATATCAAACACGATATAATTTGAACAACATTTACTTATTAACACGTTCACTGTCGCGCCAGATTTACAGGTTGCTGTCAGGCGGCCACAAGAAAATACATTCTAAGCATAGGATTATAGTATTGTGCTTTATAATTTTTTTATTCAATTGAAAATAATGTCTAGCTAGCTATGACGTTCAAAATTTTTAGTTGACAACATTTATTTTATTTTAATTATTCTAAACATTTGAGGCACTCCATTTGACCACCATGGCCATATCGAGGAAACAATCTAACGTTAAAACTTATTGAGTGATTAATTTAATTTCATAATATATCGCTTTGGATAAATTACCAAAACAAATTGCTAAGAAATTACATTAAATACCAGTACACATTATCCGTCGAATGTAGAGGGAGAGCCACCGTTTGGTTGCCAATTGTTTATCACATAGAGTAGGCCTACCTCCACGTAAAAAAAAAAAATGTAAGGTCGATTCCACAAGTGTCAGTAAAATGTAGGGTCGATAGCAGCAGAAAAGCTGCTAAACAATTAGAATTAAATGTAACGATAGAAATTATTGCAACAATGCGTAATGCAATTGAAAAATCGCAGAAAAGTCTGATACAAATGTTTGAAAAGTAAAATATATAAGATGAGATACAGTATCTTACCACGTAATGTAACTTTTTATTGTGTAACACATTAAAAACACTGTTTGGGAAAAATTTGTCACAGAATTGCATTTCTTATTTAATCTTCCTTTACTGCTACTTCTTGTGAAATTTTATGCCAGAAAATTGAAGAAATTCTTCTTTGTGTTTCGTAGGCAATTGATTGCTAATTTGCTATTGACAGATCGATGTTAAAATTTCATGTTAAATGGAACTTTCATATCTACCATAGAATCTGAATAATTTTTCAAGGTATTTTATTAAGAAACGCGCACATAGTGTTCAATTTTCTATCTTAGAATTAACTTACTTTATCTTACAAACTACTTAAAGTT
>NW_017100245.1:99066-99338 GCF_001263275.1 Habropoda laboriosa
CTTCGTTTGAACGTTCGTTTAAGGTTCGACTATGATTATCAAATCTCTCGAAACACCGTAGAATGTTCCATTTTAAAAGTGACTTCTTCAATTTTGGGATAATCTGGGTAACGTGTTAGTGTTGACGATACACTTTCGAGTATAGACGTTAAAGTTCATAGAGTGGTCGAGGGCTACTAGCTAGCCTATGTCCACCCTGTACACACTCAGCCTTCTCGTAACACTTGTATACATTAGAATCAATTAGAATTTAAATTCAATAGACTGAATAA
>NW_017100245.1:100390-126927 GCF_001263275.1 Habropoda laboriosa
CTGAAAAAAAAAAATTAAAAAGCATAATACTATAATCCTATGTTTAAACTGTATTTTCTTCTGGCTGCCTGACAGCAACCTGTAAATCTGTATTAATAAGTAAATGTTGTTCAAATTATATCGTGTTTGATATCATTTTCATCAGAAAAATCTCACCAACGTGTTAAAAAAAATTCCAGATGAAAAAAAGTAAAATTAAAGAAATTATATTTTTCTATTATGATTTGTCGAGCCGTGAAATCTCGTAAAGGAAATCGACTGGTGTAGCTTTACACGCTTGACCGACTGCGAGTGAGATAACATGGGCGCAGCAATGACGCAGACCTAGGCGTAGGACCATCTATACTGTCACTTGTAGAATCCAAACTTACTGACTCTTGTAGAGAATTTACTGTATTTATATCTCTACCCAACCATACAACATTTTTCATTCATTTTAGTCCATTCATCAAAGTGACTAACTCTATAAATTAAAATTAATTAGATTTGTTTTATTTACGAAAAATTAAGCACCAAGTATGTGCTTCGATATTAAATATTGGCGTTACTCATTTTGGTTTCTGAGTGGCTCATGTATTGTCAGTGGAACAGATATAGTGAGGTCGTAAAATCAATCGGGCGTCAAAGTACGCGTAATCCAAGCGTCAAAACAGTAATTCAAGGGAGATAAGGAGCTCGTGACTCGCTTATGGCGATTCGATGTCGACTCGGAATTGCTTCTTCCATTGCAGTATATTTAAAAAGATTATCTATTCCTTAATCGTTCACAGCTGAAAGTTAATTTCAATTAATATAGGAATTACCATTGAGCAGAAGGCTTAATATCGAATATCTGAAATGAAAGATAGTAAACAAAAATTGTAAACATTAATTCACAAATGACGCACGGCCCTGAATGCTGCTACATTAATACTCGGACGATAGGCTGTCGGGCGACTTACGCCTGGGTCCGTTTGGACCCAAAAAAATTTTTGTTTTGTTTAGAGTGATTGATTTATATTAATATACGTTGTTTAAATGCATCTTTCGAGGCACGCTAACTTCGTTATTGCTCTAACACAAACATAGGGTGCATCAAGTATCGAAGAAGCGATCTTTGTACGTCTAAAGTGGAGTCCGAGCAGTCCCAAGCGTGGCCGTCCGAGTGTTAATCAGTGTCGCCGCTCGATGCTTTATCCCTTTGCGGTTCGAATAGTCCAGTTAGTCTGCATTCATTCGACCTCTGTCGGGCAATACCGTGTAGTTTGCGTTTATTTCAATATTTCAGTGTAATATCAATTAGGGTAATTTCGGGAGAGATGGGCCGGCGGGAGAGACGGACCAGGCAAGTGTTTCCTACATTATCCGCCAGATATGGAACAAAAAACACTGAGAGCCACGCTCAATCGCTTTCCGTAAAACAAATGTAAAACAAAAGAATACTGACGCGTTCCACATTTGGCGGATAATGTAGGAAATACTTGCTTGGTCCATCTCTCCCTAATTACCCTATGCAATATTAAGTTTCACTATAATGTAAGACGATAAATATGCAAGCGCTTAAAGAGACGGCTAAAATAACGGGGTAGTTCATCCGCTGGTAACTATTGGTAAAATTGTGTCCGTCGCTGCCCTTTCCCCCGTTTTTATATATTTCGTCGGCCGTTGGGACCGTGCAAGCCTTGGGGTGGGGGGTGCAGCCTGCACTCATCCTTGTTTAAGGCCCTCTGCGGCTTGGGTCTCGTGGTTGTCGCATAGGCGCGTCGAGATTTTAAAAAAGTGATCTATTATCGTTTATAATTTATAATTTATCATTGTATGATATCCGAAGGCAAGAATTCCTATGTCGAGTCTGACTCGATGTAGGATCGCAAAGGGTTAATTTACGCCCTCGCTATATCGCTTCCATCAACGATACACCTATCTTATTCCACCCCTTCTTCAAACCACCTGGTACATTCGTTTGCTTCTTTCTTTGTTTCTTGTTTAATAATTCCAAGATATTTCATATGCTTTTCAGGATGGCAGCATTCCCTTGAAATTGCACTTGACTGTACAAGAACAGTACATGAAACCGATA
This sequence comes from Habropoda laboriosa, assembly GCF_001263275.1. Lineage (NCBI taxonomy): Eukaryota > Metazoa > Arthropoda > Insecta > Hymenoptera > Apidae > Habropoda > Habropoda laboriosa. The sequence goes on from NW_017100245.1 coordinate 102,450, forward strand.
GAACCAACGAAGTCACTGGAGACTGAAGACATTCCAACCATGCGGGAATTTCCTAAAGCGATGAAAAGGCTGCTAACAAATTGGCTACTAACGTTTAACAATCTAGGCGGCGTATTTTACGTGTTAGGTGCATCGGCTTACATAACATTTTTGGCGAAATATCTCGAGGTACAGTACAGCACCTCTGCTGCTGGTGGCACGGTAATTGCAGGTGTGTCATTTGTAAAAATCCTAGTCTCACTGAAGCAATTAATCCGAAATCATTGTTCTACATATTATTGATTCTAAATCGTTGCAAATTTTTCTATTTCAAGGTCCGCTATCGCTCGTTGGTATGGTACTCGGGTTTTTGCTTTCTGGATTAATTATTTGCAAGTTTCAACCTGGTCCCAGGCCGCTGTTAGCATGGAATGTTTTTGTCGGTCTCTGTTTCGTCGCTGGTCAAATACTCTTCATTTTTCTCGGTTGCACCGATGTCAGCATCCAAGGTCTCGACTTAGAAACAATGCAGTGAGTACATGTTTCCTGCTTATCGAGGGTTGTTTTTAAACACTCAGAGATTGTATATCACTGTTCATTGCTAGATTAGTGTAGCTTCGCGTGTAGTTCCATTTATACTGAAGAAAACCAGCAGTGTACAGTTTTGTCAGCTCGTTATTAACCCTCGTACGACGAATGCAGGGTCATTTTGACTCAACAGCGATAAAGTCAGGCGGCCCAGATTATGTTTGATACAGGAAATACACCTATTTCACTTATCAAATGTAAATAAACAAGAAAAATTTTAAAAATATTTAGTTGAAAGTATACACGTTTATACACAATTCCTTCTTGAAACCCGTGTGCAATAGAAATTTTGCGACCGCCTAAAACCATTCGCCTTCCGAGGGTTAAATACAGTGGATGATCAAATTATTAGAGCTACCTACAAAAAATTGACGGTTGTACATTAAAAGGGTTAATTTTTAGACGAAAGTCGAGTTACACTGAATTCTTATTATTTTTTTTTTACGAAACATCGATGTTTGTAAATTGCAAATATTCACTTGGCAACACTTTAGGCAGCATTATCTGTCATATGGATGCTTTGTATCAGAACTGCAAAGTAACGTACTGATTATCAGTTTATTATTCAGTTGTATAATTCCTTTTTGATAACTATGAAAACGTATTGCGATCAACTTCTTGTTTCGTCGATTTATAGAAATAATATACTTGTAAAGCACGTCAGAAGAAACGTTCCTTTGCATTACTACCTTCTTGACAACGTAAAGTACCATTTCTCCTAACATAAGATGCGGAGCGCACTCCACAGGATTTAATGTGACTTTTATGTATTAGACAAAATTTATAGATGTCTTGAAATTACGTCAGAAATGTTTAATACGTTCGTTCTATTATTAAACAGAAGAAATTTATTTCAGGTGTCAAGGTGTAAGGCCATTCAGCCTACATAAATTATAAAAGTAGCTTTCTTCTAGGAATAACTAGAGCTAAATGTTTCAAACTTTTTTGAATAGTACATTCTCATTTAAAATTTGGAGTATCTGAAGAAGTGAAATGTAAGGGTTGAAAAATTTCAAGAAAACAAGTTAACGAAATGTTAACTTGTAACTTTGGAAATATTTGAAGATTCAAATTTGTCGAAGCGTGAACTTACACCTAGCATGATTAATTGTGATAGACGTACTAGAGAGGAGTAATTTCTCAATTTCTCGAATAAATAACGAATACCGTAAGATTGTTGTTTAACGACAACACAAGTAAATTGAACCAATTAATTTACGTTGCAGAATGAACCTGACGTACAATTGTAACACCGGTTGCAATTGTAACGGCGTGAAATACTCTCCGGTCTGTCACTTGGCGTCGAGGACGACTTTTTTCTCCGCCTGTCACGCAGGTTGTCAGACGATAATCAGCGACAAAGAATTCGGGAACTGTAGTTGCCTTCCGTTGCCAGGCTCGTCGAATTTCGAGAATCATTCCAGTTACAGCGAGTTGCTAACGGAGGATCAACTGATCTACATGGACGGTCCGTCCGAAATGCTGAATTTCGACAAAGTCAGAGCCGGTCCCTGCGTGAACGACTGCAGTCATCCTTATCTTCTGTTCACGGTTCTCACCTGCATCATACAAACGTTAGCGTGTTCCGGAAAAATTGGTAACGTCCTGGTAAATTATCGCAGCGTCGACAAGAAGGATAAAAGCTTCGCGCAAGGTATTACCTTGATGACCATTTCCTTATTTGCCTTAATACCGGGTCCAATTATTTACGGAGCTATTATTGACTCAACTTGCTTGATTTGGGAGGAGTCCTGTGGAACCAGAGGGAACTGCTGGTTCCATCACGGAAGAAACTTCCGATATTTAGTTAATATTACGTCGGCAGGTAAGTTTTCGTTGGTAATTTGCAAATAACATTTAGTATAGGAAAGATTAGGATATTAATTCTTTCACGTCTAACGTCGACTTTAGTCTCCGTTCGTGAAATTATTTATGGCTAGGAATGTTGACGTGGAAATTGTTGAGAATATTGGAATTTTATTCAATTCTGAAAATTATCGAAGTATGTACTACTTAAGGGGGTCTTCTAGTGTGGCGGTTTCAAAAAATCGCTTCTTATTTTTTTGCATACATCGAAAGTACAACTCTTTAAGAATGTACCCCTGAAGTTTTATAGTTGTATTCAATAAAATAACGAAGTTGTAGCTCGTTTAGTGTGACACATCAAGGGAGAATCTAAATTGCACTCGAAACTTCAATCGCGTTTTTCTCGGAACCATGCTTTTCGAAATGGTGTCCACGATATCTCAAGATCGACATCACCAATTAAGGCCAACCACAATTGTCTCAAAATATTTCTTTTTTTTTTAATTTTGACAGCCCCATAAACTCAGTTTCTAAGTGACGTTATTTTTTAAATTTACAATATCCTTCTTTCATTCTGGCACCGGCTATAACCAAGGACATACAAATAAGAAATCCTTTTGAACTTTTTGTTTTAGACAATCAGAAACCGTCCAATAGTGGACACCGTTTGGGCGCCGCTTTTTTTCAAGAGCAGCTTCAAAGCGGTCCACTTGAGTTAATTTTAATCTTTTTGCTTTCAAAAAAATTGCAAGTGTAATCGAAATGTTATTAAGTATGCAGAAAGAAACAGGGTTGCAGTAACTTTCATAAGTTCCTCATAAAAAAATTCTGAAATAACGCAAAGAAAACGCTTCGTTACACTAGAAGACCCCCTTAATTCGACGTGGCTATTCTGTTATTTCATTATTAGTTATTTCCATTCATGTCGGTATATACTTGTATATACTAGCGATCTAAATAATGCATTTACGAGCATTAATTAACGAAGTGAAACAATAGCCAAATCGTATTCATTGGTACACTGCACCAGCAAGATTCCGAAGTAGATTCTCTCGAAAGCAAACTTTAGCACGAAAAAATTCTGTTGTCCATTTTTCACGCACTTTCTCACAAAGAGTTACACTTTACCTGCTGCACATACAAACCGTTTGTATTGTTGTGCGTGTTTATCGTATACAACGTGTCCCGCGCAATTGAATGGAGCTATATTTTCAAACCGATTAGAGACAGAAGAATATGTCACAAGGCTAACAATAAGCGAAATGGAATTGGACGCTGAAAATCTCTATATTATTTTTATGCATATTAAAAGTGCTGCACTATACTTTTGGGTATACTATTCAATGCAACTGTTCATTCTCTGCAAGGAAATATTAATGTGCTTCGGTATGTCCTGAAGTTTTGATATAAATAACATGCACCAGAGCGATCTTAACATTGCAATAACTTGGGAACTCGCAACTAGGGTATTGGTACCTTCGTAGATTCTTTATAGAGGGCGAAAAACTGCGTCGAATAGTGCAAAAAAAAAATGGCACAATCACAAAAATACACAAAAATAATGCAAGTACGTAGAACATTTAAACGCATTTAATTTAATTTCGTGGCATCTTTTTCTCTTTTCAATCATTTTAAAGGTGCAATTTCACCCAGTTATGGGACACCCCGTATAATAACGTATGACTGTTTTTTATTATTGCAAATATTGCTGGAAGTGACTTTTTATCGTGGAATGCCCTCCGCTCTTTTATATTTCTGCAAATATAGTTGACGAATCTTTATCATCAATTCAGATGATACATTTTGGGCTTACTTTTTCATATACTTTTCGTATTACCAGTATGTCGGAAATTTTTAATTTCACATCTTTCAAGGCTTTCGCAATGCAAAAGATATAATTTTTGGGTATTGAAGTTAGATTCGTCTGTGTCTCTACCTTCAAGACTATTAATTACAAGCCGTAATTTATTCGTTGATCAACTAAAAGAGAAAACAGCAGAATTCTAAGTAATTTTAGCACAGTAGTCACTATTTTTGTTACCGTTGTCAAAATACTGCGACAATTCTTTAATCCTTTTCTGAAAGAACACTTGTGTTTATTTCACTAACATTTTCGTCACTTCAAATCTTCATTGCTCTGTCTCTTTCAACCACCTTATAACCGATAGTGCATATTCCAAATTACCAGTATCTCGATTTAGTTACTGCGACATTAACGATATTTTGCCTGTGTAAACAAGATATCACGTAAGAAATACTTTCAAGTTGTTGCAAGTTTTCCGAGTTTTTGCTTCTATTCTGAAATTGATTTCAATATCCTTTCATTTGCTGTTCAACCGAAGAAAGTGGACGCGTAATTAAACGGCAATCCTGATGTGTCCGTTAGTCTCACACGCTTGCATCCCTGACGAAATTACAACGCTTGTGAACTCGTGATGCACTGACATAAAAAGCGCTAGTTAGGATAGAAATAATTTCCCGAGAGAAAGACATTTATGAAAGCATTATAAAACACCGAGTTCGCCATTATCTATTGCAAGATCATGTAAATACAATACTAGAGACGAGATGGTGACAGATAGATAACAAGGAAGTTTAACACTTATCTTATCTAGCCTCGATGGATTCTTTTAAAATATAGCTTCGCGGTCTAAATTACAATATAAACAGTGATGTAACGATTCATCTCTAATCCGAATGTAAACTTCGTACATTAGTAGCATATACCACATATATTTGTAATGAAATGTATTTGGTGAATACTTCTGCCGAACAGGCAGGTTTCAATTCATGTCAGATTGTTCGAAGCATATGTTCTTATTTAAACGCATTATTTTACGAATCTCCGCTTTGCCGTATTTAGTTCTCAGAAATGTTACTATTAACATACTTTGCTACCGTTCTTTGTGCAGGATTCTCGATAATAGGAGTGTTGTTCGATGCAGCGGTTTGTTATCTCGGAAAGGATTTGGATCTTTACGGCGCCCAGGAAACCGACAGACGCCGTGAATTTATCAAAGATGATCCCGCGCCGCCAATCACCGATGGCGAGAAGAAAAAAGAAATGAACGGAAATGTGAATTAAGGTCGAAATTAACCGGAACCGTATAAATTTAGGTGTTTCACAATACAAACGAACCGAGGTTTTATCAATTGTTGCGTAAATTCAGAAAATTTCCAATTTCAATTGAGCATTGGCGACGAAAATTGTTTTCGAAAATCGAGTCGCGTGTGAACAACGTTTATGCTAGCTAGTTGACTAAATCAATCACAAGCTAAAGTTCAAAGCATTTAAAAGATGATATACCCAGACTGCTAAACTATTTGCACGATTGTACAGCATTATTCGTATCTATTTGTAAATAAAGTATCAATTTTTGTTAAATGTCTTTATATCGTTTTCTCTGGTGCGAGTATTCCATAGAATTAAACGCCACGAATCTGATTTTCAAGGAACGCCACGCTATCCCTGTTGAATCTACGATTGATCGAACTGAATACAAAGAAGCATGACGTCGAGCACAGTTTTCTTCTGTAACAGCGAGGGTAAATTTGCCTAATACGAGACAGTTTATCTTCGTTACAGAACGCTCGAATGTCGTAGCGATGCTGTTTCGTTTCGCAATTAATCGTGTTAATTATCAAATTTTATTAAAATCAATTAAGCGTCTTGGGCAAGCATATTTGTGAAATGCGTTGCAGGAAGATTCTGAAGTGGCTCGATTAAATTACATCATTTTCGTAAATACTGTTGTATAGTACATGGAATGGAGTTTAAGGCTCACTGGTTGTGTATCATTAAAGAATGAAGACTTAACCTCGAAGCTATTTAATAATCATCATGCCATCGTTTCCGAATATGAGACCCTCGGAAGAGACCCTCATATTAGGTACCAATTTTGCTTTAGTGTATAAAGTGTTACCGGTGGGCCCACGAAGACTGCGGTGCTGAAGAAATGGATTTTACATGCGCAATGTGTGAAAAAAGGCAGAAAAAATGATTTTCAGGGACAAAGAAACCGGGTCTAATTTGTATAATTGTAGTTTTTATTTTATTATGAAGGAACCGAATTTTTTTACCGTACTTTCCAGTACGTAACAGAAGAATACATATCTCACTTTCAAAACGTGTACCGAATTTTACTGAAAGTGTCCTTAGTCGATAGTTATGACATTTTCAAGACACGAATCTCACATTAGGCAACTTTACCCTATCTGTTTAGTCAAATTTATTAAAACCCAGGCAACGTTTAACAGTATAATATATTTCATCGTATTACTTAGAAATTACCGCGAATCGCAGAAAAACTCTAATTTCTCGTACATATACGTAAGCTCAAAAGTAGCTTTAAATTCGGAGATCGAAGACGTCATTTTAAAAACAAGGGTATATCAATGTTGGAAGTAAATTTTCAGCCATAATCTACGGTTAATCGTGAAAAGCACAATTGAATGTGAATTAATCGAGCGGCGACGAATAAATTCTAGCCCATCAACGAGAGGCAGAAGAGGAAAACTAGAAATCGATCCGGTGTGTTAGAGATTTCGTTACGCGATAAATGAAGATCGTCTCCCTCCGGAGAATCAAATAGCCCAGGGACGGTTTGGTTAAATCCGCCGCAAATAGGACGTAATGCCCCGAGAGAAGAAAGGGGTTTCGGCCGGGTGTACGGTGAACGAGGAAGAAAGTATACTTAAATCGGCCGATCGACGGTTTCGGCTGATTCGCCGGCCCAGAGAAGGAGAAAGAGAGAATCGAGAAGGGGGTAAAGTCTTAAGGCTTGTTTTCAGGCTTCCATCCCGAATTCTGGGGTCGACGCTGGGTGCAGAGAGTTCCACCAGTTAAGGGATTACAAACCCGCGAGCCCGAAAGTAAAAAGGAAGTTTTTGTTTGAGAGCCTTTTAATTTTTAAGCCCAGGCAGACCGAGCCAGAAGAACCGGCTGCGTAATGAATTCCACGACGTCCCCGTGACGTCAAGACGTCTCTATCGATCGCGTCTTTAGGCACGCTACTGGAGGATGCGCTTTGGTATTACCGAAGGATTAAGTGCCCTGCCTCTTATTCCTTCGTAAATAAAGAAAAATCATGGCTATGATCGTCGTCGGTCCTCCAGGCTTCCCAGGATCAACTCGCTTTTCAACCATGTCTACCGAATCGGATACCTCCTCGTTCCAAGGATTTCTCTCCTTTCTCCGGGCACCGTCAAGCATCACGATTACCGATCGCGTCCTTGTCGAAGCTGGAGAACGGGTCCGCAGAAATGTCGAAACTTTGTCAAAAATGAAATTCCGAAATTTGTTCAAAAATGCTAATCTTATTCACAGAATACCAATTTCAGCAATCCAATACTCCTTCCTTCTGTTTATTTTCTTTCCTTTTTTCAAATGCTTTCCAATTTTCAAGAATCCTTTTCACGCTTTAACGTGTTATTAAGCAACTTTTCGAAAAATATGAAGTTACTTAAAGCGTAACATCGGACAGTTCCTTACGGAAAGAAGAGAGCCGAGCGTAATTGAAATTGCGAATACTTAATGTCGTTAACTCGTTCGAACATTTACAGTGCGCCTATAATCGCGACTACTCGAAGACAATTCGAAACTAAGCTCGCGAGTGCAAAGTCGATAAAACAATTATACAGTGCCTGGGTCTAGACGAAATGCGGACATTAGTTACGTTTCTCGATAGAACTGATACCAGCGTGAGCACGGTTGAAGATAAGACAATTGGCAGAAATTGGGCAGTTTTTGAATCGACGCCGACCATTCAAAAGGACGTGAAAGTACATATAAGTTTTGCCTCGTGTGTTGGAAAGTTTTGGCGTAGTGTGTACATGCTGCATTGTGCATGACCCTGACCCATCTTTCATATAGGCCTCATCAACGTCTTCTAAGTCGAGGTACAGTCTGATATAGACTAACGTCGACAATGCGCATCGGAAAAGGATAGACGTAGACGACGCGGCTGACCGGAAGCGACCAGTTTCAACTGTCTTCTTGCTTTTCCTCGCTCGCATTTCTCTCTGTCTCTCTGTGAATATAGACCAAAGTTTTTTTTTTTTTCATTTTTTATAAACAGCGATTTTTAAACAAACTCTACGATCTCGATCAAATTTCCTTCCGCATTGCAGTCGGATTTTTCGAATGCTGACAAGTATGACAAATATGATTGACAAACGATAATTGAAACGACGATTAAATTAAACTCATAATTGGGAATAACGGGTTAATTTTAAATTACGCGTTTCGAGTGATGGCGTGATAACATTACGCATAATATTCTTTGCGCGGAGAAGAGTGTCGGGTTGAAAGAGTATCAGCGCTTAAATTGCATACACGCAGAGTTGCATTCAGCATGAAATCAAGGACTGAATGTAACACAGCGTAAATAAAAAACGAAGAATGCGAATAAACGTGTATGCCGCCTTCCGAATTATTATGTAATACGCTCTAAATCGTTCGATCAATTCGTCTGATAATACTGTTTGCGAAACTGATGTCTACGTTGCTCACGTTAGTAGTTCACGCGTCACATGCCCCGAACGAATTTGCTTCCTGTTTGCATCGCGAATTATTCCTCGATAATTATCATCCGCAATGTCCGTTTGCAGAGTTGATTTAAAATTGCGACGATTTCAGTATCGACCAAAGAGTGTGACGAATCAAAAGGCTATTCGCCCTCGAGAAAAACGACGATTAGCATTAACTGTAGGTAATAATAATGATTCTAATGCAGCTCGTCCGGCCTTGATTCTTCTATTCTACGAATGCTGCGTAATTTAGCGACGCAAGTGGGTTGTAGCGTTCAGCGCGTCTAACGAAATTTGTCAATCTATTAGAACGACTCTCCAAGCCCTTGCTTCTCAATTTATCGGGACACCCGCACAATACGAACATTCTTATTGTGACGCGACCGCAATGCGCTTAATACAGTTTCCTTGCCCACGTCTCTTCTCTTCATCAGAAAACTTTCAACACCGCACACGTCCCGTGAAAATCAGTTGCAGTTACCTTTTCAATCGATCAACGTCCTGTATCTGGCAAGAAAACCTAGAACTAACAGGGAGAAGAGCAAAAGGGGTTGTAAAAAGACGAACTAAGAAACCTAAGCAGAAATCGTATTCTTGATTCGTTCTCCTTTACTTTCCACGATAAGAAGGAAACGTATTATCTACGAAGGCTGTCTTAAATTATGTCTATTATTTTGTTTGAAAAATCTTACAAGGAAGGAATTACTCTAGAAATGAATTACGTTTTTACGGCCATTTACATTTCGTAAACACATCGCCAGAAAGATCGTCGTAATTAAAAGTTTTCTGCGCGTGTATCAGGCGATTGTTTTATTTGTCTTCTCGATGAAACCGCGCTCGGTAGTTGTCTGATTCCAACTTTTTCACAAATTACGAGCGACTCGATGTAAACAGCAACGAACTGGTTCGTATATCAACATGGATTTTCAATCGTTCTCCTCGCCAACGAAAGTGTCCGACGAATTTCAAACAGGGTTAACGAATCTGACGAATTGGTGAGATGAAAGTAAAAAAATTCTAACGAGACAAAGCAACGCGCTTTCTATTTCACGTGTAGGCGTGTGCGTTTTTCATTAACAATCGATACTCGTCAAGAATGTTTCGCGTGATATTCGAGAAAATATAGTTAGCATAAATCATCCGTTTTTCTCAAAAGAACAGCGATTTATAAAATAACTTTATTCCGGGTATTCCGCTGTTTGACGAGATTGTTAGTTTATAAGGATAAATGAACGGAATAGAAGGGAAAGACGAGATCAGAACGTTTCGTTCGTTTAGTGACAAGTCGAGATTGTGTACTAATTTATTGCTGCCTTATCGTAGACGTAAATTTTCGTCAACAAACAAAATGTCTGGAATGTTTTTGCAAACACACGAACGTCATGAAGACAATGTTTCCTACAAGTCATGCCAAAATTGGCTAATAACGCCTTCATGACTTGTACGTTTCTCTCTGTACGAATGACATTGACGTCGGTATCACTTCCCAAGGTAATTAGAATATTCGATGGATTTCGTCGAGATAACATAATTAATCGAAAGAAAAATCACGCGGTTCCACATTCCCCTATTTGCCACTGAAGTTCTCCTGTTTCCATGACGAGTAGGCCACGCGCCAGGAAGATACGTTGCCATAAGCAGAGACACGTGCATTCTGAATTCGAGCACGGTTGGTAATATCGCTTAATTATCTCAGCGGTCGTGATAACAAGATTTTAATCGGTTTCACAATACCTTCCATTTTTCTCGCTTCAAGGTTACCGAAACTGTTTAAGTTAAATATTGGTGATTGCTTACTAAATAGAACGAAGTGAAGAATCGTTAATTTTTTTTAACGAGATTTACAAACCCGCGATATTCATTGCTAAATTTAAAATAAAATTTTCTAATCGCGAAATGTCATTATTTCGATATAAATGAAAAGAAACGGTTACTGTGTGAGATTTCTAAATTTAGAAACCTCCAAGCCATTTAAACGAGAAACGCGTTAATCCTATAATTAGAAAACTAATTACCGATAGTATTACAAGCTAGTCGGGATCGACGTTCGACGATTGTTTCTAAATTTAATAAAACCACGATAAACGTAACGTGCGAATTATCAAGGATGAGAAACTACTTTAGAAAAGTTGCACTTGTCAATTTCCACTTTATCTGAAATTTTGATAAACTTTTGCCAAAAATTTCTTTACCTCTGCAACAGAACTGTCTCTTTCTATTCCCTGTATTCTCTAACCGGTGTAAAAGATAAAAAAGGGCGTCGATGAAAGGCTGCGTATCCTGAGGTTGGTACACCGACGACAACATGGTCGCAAGCCGATCCATTCTTCGATGAAAAATTAAATTTCAGCAATTAACCAGCAGCTATTAGTGGTATAGCTGTTTGGTGTGTGCCATTAGCAATGCGCGGGTATAGACGGAAGAGTTTACCGGACGCGTTAGTGTGCGCGTATGTGTACATCACGTCGGCTCTATTAAATCATAATGGGTTCACAATGTGAGCTTCTGCTCCCGGAGGTTGATTAGAAACGAACATAGACACCATACCCAAAGCCGAGGCCTCGTCTATCTCTCGCTGGACGATCTATATCTTTCGACCCGGACCTACTTCGGAACACCTTTCCTGCGACAAAATTTCACGCTGCATCGAACGTTACAGCGGACACACGACATCGAAACTGCCATGCTTCAGTGTTACTGTTCATGAAATAATTGAAGCAAATTTCACTCGACGTAGCTTTATGTTACCGCAATTGTTAGAACACAGATGTTGTCGCTTTTCTTCGCTGGTCGTCTTCATCACGTCACGATTTTCCGATGGCTTCCTCCAATTGGTTTCGAGCATTTTTTACCAATTGCGTCGATGTGTTATCCTGCTCGTTATTAGAATGCTAATTTCGTCGGACGAAAAATGACAATTTGAACGCGACAGAACGGAGAGGAAGAGTTTACGGAGGAAAGTGACGTTTAATAAAATTTTGACGACGATAAAATGCTGTACCTTTATTTACCAAATGCGCATTTCAATCCATGCAAGCGGTGTCTTAAATAAGAAGCGCCACAGCTTAGAGTTAAATGTTTCTCAGAAGAATTATCGACGAAGGAAAAATTCACAGCTTTCTCAACTCACAACGACGAGCTCCTCCTCTCGCTTCTTTCTCTCGTGTAAGTTTTCCGTCTACGTCGAATCGTTAAACCTGAAGTAACCCCTTCATTAACTAGGCCGTATTATCGATACGACTCCGCAAATATAGATTATCAGAGGTGGATCTTTGAAAATGGAATCGAACAAGGACAAGTAGATTCTTCGGTTGTCGAAGGGACGAGAGAAATAGAAATAAACAAAGAAGGAAGACGCGCGCGCGCAACAGAGAGCATCGGATAGAAGAGACAGAGAGCGAGGAAATAGAGGGGGGAGGGGGGGAAGGAGACATGAAGTGATTGCAAGAGAGGTAGAAAATGTGCCCGCTTGATAACAGCAACGCGAACTGAAGTACCATAGATGCATCACAGTTCTCCGCGTCGTGATCCTCTGTCGTCCGATCGGTTCTTCGGGATCGAAAGTGGGGATCTACAGGAGCTACTGAACACGGTTTCATTTGTGTCGCTCTCAGAAGACGTTCTCAGTCGGGGAAGAATATCGTTCGTTTTCGGACACGATATTCCCATTTTTCGCGGGATCGTGTCGTAGTTGTTCCGTAGAAACGAACCCACGGCTCTCTATCATTCTAACATCAGGCCTACACTTTCAGTAACACTTCAAAATCGGGTCCAGCCAGTTCTCTGGAAAATCTTTCTTATTTTACGGTAGGTGCTATAAGATTTTTACAACGATGCCTCTAATCCCGTGGATTACCGCTTCATTTCCAAGCTTTTATCCCGTGTGTTTATTTTACTTACGGACACTGTGTACTTATGTACGGTTTATCAGTTGATAATGCAGCTTAGTTTCGAAATACTCGAACTTTCGCTCTGTGCCTCCGTTAATAATATCGGTTAATTTTTATAGACAATCACGAGTAATTGATTTACCATTGAAAATGTCGTTCAGTTCGAAAGATACACACTGTCGTACATGTTGCATTCAACGAATTCGTGTCTTCCGCGAGTCACTTGTTCCGGTTGTCTGTCAGACTTCACGACATTTCGCGCGAAACGTCAAAAAAACTGAGATTTCGTAGAGAATGCATTTGTTAAGGTTCGCGTGAGTCATCGGGGTGAAGAGAAAATTCGACAATTCTTATGCTGCTATTTGCACTTTCAGATAGAAGCAGATCGGTGTATCCCAAGCAAGAGATAAAATCGGATCGCTGCACGATCGACTTTAACCACGCGGTACTGAAACATGGAGAACACGTGACCGCGGAGGAGGAAAACGGAAGTCGAGCGAATATAGAAGGAGGCGCGACGGGGAGGGTGAACGAAAGGAAAAAAGCGATGCCAAGGGCCGCGAGAACGGCGGACGTCGATCGAAAACGTGCGATCAGCGATTGAGGTCAGCAAAGCGATCTCGAGGCTGCAGACTGGCGTTGCTTGCCGAATAGTCAACGCACTCTTTGGAACGTTGACGAAGATGAAGAATAACGCGGGCAACCACGAGAAGAACGGGCCCGAGAGCCTCAAGTTGTTGAGGGTACCGTCGACGCCGCCGACCACCCCAACTACACCAACCACACCAAGTTCCAGAGGTCTCGAGGACGTATTCAAGGAGCTACCTATCACCGATGAAACATCCTGCGGCATTTGGTGTATACGCAACCCAACCTTACAGAGATTCGCCAATAAAAAGGCATACGTGTTCCTCTACGGTGTGCTCGGATGTATATTTTCGGCGAGTTACGCGTACTTCAACGGTACCATCACCACTATCGAGAAGAGGTTTAAGATACCTTCAAAGACCACAGGTGAGAATCTACCAATGACAACTGTTTTCTTTTTTTCTTTTATACCTTGCATTGTGCAGTATGCAGAGAACACGCGAATACTGCGCGAGTGTTCAAGTCCACAGTTTAGATTTCCTTTTTTTTTTTTCTTCATTTCGTTCTACCTTGCATAATACGTTTCATTGTAACCGAGAGAATAAGTTTTCTTCGTTGTTTACTGTTCGTTTCATTCATTGGTATTTGATATATGTATGTATGTATACACACACAGCCTATTATCGTTACGCCGTTCTTCAAACATACCGATAAATGGAAATATTTCCGTTTTCATTAATTGATATCGCGTAAAGAATAAATCCATCAATTGTGAGATGTTATTAAAAACACGAGAATTATGTACTGTTCTATTTAATCAATATCAAATGTTTACATTTTATATCGCAAATCAATAAGAGACAAGCAAAAAGATTTAATTTCGTAAATCGAGGACATTAAACATGCACTTTTTTTTAGGTCTTATCACTGTAGGCAACGATATATCGCAACTGTTCGTGTCAGTGGTCCTGTCTTATTACGCAGGAAGGGGTCACAGGCCTCGATGGATTGCGTTCGGGATTTACACGGTACGTTTCAACGAAATAAGTTCATTTACGATCGTCAGAAAAGATTTTCTACGATTCTTATATTAGCCTCCCCGCCGCGTTCTCTCTCTCTCTCTCTTTCTCTCTCGCTCTCGCTCTCTCACTCTCTCATGGAGACCACAGAATGTAGAGAAAACAGTCAGCTGTCGGCACACGCCCCGAAGAATGAGCTAGGAGACGTCATAACCCACCGGTTGGTCAGTTCTTGATTAAATTAGGAAGCGTTGAAATCGTAGCTCTACGCTCATTCACGCCTCTTACCATCGTACTCTCGCCACCGTGTGCTTAGCTAAGCATTCCATTCTTAGATACATTCTTAGATCCATTCTTATTACGATTAACACCCGAGGAATTAGAAGACACAATTTTTTTTTATACTGAACGATATAAAATAGCGTGCTTGGAGTCCGATGCAATCTTAAAGTCTACAGTACAAGCTAAGCGAGAAGCAGTCACATTCTATTATGGAAAAACTTCAGACGTTACTTTTTTATCTGCACCTTTTTAACCAATTGTCGACACACTAATCTCCCTCGAGCACTCAATAAACGATTTTTAAACATTTTCTGATAATAAGGCAGGAGTTAGTCGTGCAGAAGAGTCAATTGTCACATTTTCGGTGTAAAAAGAAACGAATATAATTCGCTCACAAGTTAACTGACGATTAATTATTAATTTGAAGGAGTGTGGAAATGATATAAGTGTGCTTTTTTTCAAGATCCTGTTCAGCAGCTTCTGTTACATTCTCTTCGTCAAATTAATTACTCAGCATTTATCTTGTCTAAAACAGTTGAATACTCGGTGAATTATTGTCAGAGCAATCGTTCAGATAACATCAACGATAAACACTTTTTGTAGACAGTCGCGTACGATGATCGGTGCGATCTTGGATATAAAATGTTACAGAAATACATGGCATCTTCCAGACTGATTTTGTTTGATCACACAAATGTAAATACAAGAAAATGTATTCGTACTATCAAAGTAGTATGTTTTACGGTACACAACAGCAGCTACTAGAAACACGTAATATGGATGTAATTTCGAATCTTCTTTTTATTAGAATTTTATGCCACGACAAGTAATTCTTGTTCAAAGAAATGGCATTTAACGCATTCTGTACCGCGTCGTTCATACGTGAGCGACAATATACACTACCGGCCAAATGTTTGGAATCACTGTGCATTGCAAGTTGCACAAAAATTCCCCAAAAATGTTAGCATTTACAATAATTTTCCAACGAATTTTTTATTACTCAAATCAATCGAAATGGCATAAAGTGCTATTGATTTCTACCACATCAATTTCGAATCAATAAAGAATTACCAGCAGATTCAATATTAATATAAATTGACAGGTGATTCCAAACTTTCGGCCGGTAAAGTATGTGGATCACAAACAGAAATACATAGAAACAGTCACTTACCTTTTCAAAATGTATCAAATAAAATGAAAAATATAAAATTTGACACAAAGAAAAGGCAAAAAATGTTTGGTTTCTAATCAGAGAAAAACAAAATAGGAAACAGAGATGTGTTCGGTTTATATGAAAAATTAGCTTAAAATGCCCCGGTACAGAATGTGTTAATTACTTGCAGTACACAAAATTTTAATTCATCGACAATTTTTTATTGTATTCACATATTAATTATCGACCCTTTGTGCTCCTGCATCGAATTCTACTCCCGGTTGTGTAGAAAACCGTAATTTTTACATTAATACATCGCAAAATATGAAAATAATATGAAAAAGAAGCATGAAACGATTCTACGATAAAAATTTTAATATAATAAATGTCGATTAGTTGGAAAACGGAACAGCGTACATGACAATGTTATATTTCGTTTCTTTAGAGAACCGGGAACAATTAGGTTGGTCCATAACTTCCTGCAGTTTTTATTTCTCGTTGAATGAAACTCATAACATTTGCCTATCGGCTCTCGTTTCCTTCTTGTATGGTATCGTGAATTCTTTGGTTCCGTGCAAACAATGAAAGGTTCTTTGTTAAAAAATTATGGAGTGTCGGATTAGCAAAAATAAGCTTCTCCAATATATCTCACTTTACGAGTTTATTCGTGGTACTAAAGTTGCTGAAGCTGCCTATAACATTTATACCGTCTACGGAAAATGTTATGTTACTAACAGACGTAGGCAATTTTGTCATAAATGTTTAGTCACGTTCGACTATTTTAGTTCGATGAGGAGAGTTTGGAAGCTCTGCTTTGTAATGACAATCAACTGGTGAATTAGTCGAGAAGATGCCGTCGTGCCCCGCCATTTAAAGACAATGGGAAAAGTGTAAAAAGTTGGTTCATGGATTTCACATCATCTGAGCCAAGAGAGCAAGAATGAGGAAAAACCGCAGAAACTTATGGACCAACCTAATATTCTAATTAGTCGAATCAACTAAACTAATGTAATTAGTTGAAAAGAAAATTCTCTTCTCCGTAAAAGAGACAATAAAAGATTGATTTGTTTTATTCTTCAGGTAGTCCTCTTTTGCTGTTTAACGATGTTACCGCACTTCTTATACGGGCCAGGGGAAGATGCTCTTTTGCTCACGAAAGAACACGGAGCAAAGCCACAAACTGTAAATACGAGTGGTATACCTGACAAAAATCGAAAGTTCTTGTGCCTTGGGAAGGAAAGTCGGGAGAACGAATGCGACGATGCCGATGGAAATTTCGCGCCTCAAGTGTTGCTGTTTATAGCGCAACTAGTGTCAGGAGTCGGCGGTTCACTTTATTATACCCTGGGAGTATCCTATATGGACGACAATATACAAAAATCGAAGACACCGGCTTTAATCAGCTTCTCGTACTTCCTGAGAATGCTGGGACCAGCTATTGGTTACGGTCTAGCTTCGTTTGCCCTCAAGTTCTATATAAGTCCCACTTTGACGCCTACGATTACAACACAGGATCCAAGGTATGTATGTAAAATGTTGTCTCGTATTTGTGCGATTCCACGGACACGTATTATTATTTAGAAATAGTTGAACTAAGAACGCGTTAATTTCTCTGATCAGAGTGTATCGCTGTATATCTTCATCTAATAGAACTCGTCGAAACGAAATTGCTGAAGAACATTGAGATATTACTGGTACTGTTACCTATTATCTATCTTGTCGTTATAAAATCAGTAATTTCTTTTGAAATGAATAGGTGGCTAGGTGCCTGGTGGCTCGGTTGGATAATCCTGGCGTTCCTCCTTTTCTTCTTCGCAAGTGTGATTGCGCTTTTCCCGAAAACTCTGCCAAGAGCTGCGGCCCGCAAGGCTTTAGCGCTGGAACGAAACAAATCAGCAACCAGCATAAAAGGAAACGAGGAGACGGAATTGCCCGCTTCCATTTCAGACATGTTAAGGACGTTTAAACGACTTCTGACGAACACCACTTTAATGTGCAACAACTTAGCAACCGTTTTCTACTTTATGGGATACATGCCTTACTGGATCTTCATGCCGAAATATATCGAGACACAGTACAAACAATCCGCTTCCGTTTCCTCGTTAATTACCGGGACAGTAGGTTTGGTCTTCAGCGCCTTTGGAATTCTTCTTTCCGGCTTAGTTATTTCCAAGTACAAACCTAAAGCGAGATACTTGGCTGCGTGGAACGTGATGGTGGGCGCTATATCAGTTATGGGGATGATTTCCTACGCTTTCCTAGGCTGCTCTGCTAACGACAATCAGATCACCGTTCAGGCGAATGGTGCTTTGAAGACTGAGCTTCCATGCAATGAACAGTGTCACTGCGACTACGTTACTTATAATCCCGTCTGTTCGGAACACAATCAAACCTTCATTTCAGCTTGTCACGCCGGATGTCGCAACATGAAGGTTCGATATGTTATTTTATTCACCTCTTTTCACACTTTTATCAAACTTTTACAATTTTCTAGTTTCGTATTTGAAACTTAAAAGCTGACGGCTGGAGTTGTAATAACATTCAAACTATTTTCCAGAGATTTATTTAAAACGAATTCGCAAATTAGTATTAGCATTGAATTTCGGATTTTTTTTGCCCCTCGATCAATAAATAGGAAACCAAATGTTATTAAGAAAAATTAATTTTTCATGCAAAAATAGTTTATGTGGCAGTAATTTTACTCTCGCTATAATAAACCTTTATGTTTCTTTTATAAATACTTTCGTATAATTCATACGCAGGATGTTCCACAAAACGTAGTATACGCAGGCAGAGTGATACTTCAGGAAGAAAATATATCAGAAGAATAAAATTTTCTTGAACGAAACTTAGTTCTCGAGCAATTCGATTTTGAAAATTCGTAATAATGAATATGATTTTACATCTTTGATACTTTTATTAATATTGGTATTCGAGGATATCGATATTATAGTAAAATATCAATTAAATATCATACATTCGAATGGATTGAAAATTGATTTGTTCGAAAAATAAAATTTACACGAAGGAAAGTCTCCTTTTTAATTTCTTCCAAAGTAGAAATTAAGACGAAAAGCTTTTCTGAAATATTTTTCCATGAAAATTCTTTCCTTGCCTGAAGGTATTATATTTTGGGAGACACCCTGTGTAATAACGCCGCAAAGCTAAAAAGTGACAATTACTTTCAGATCCATGCAAATGGCAGTAAGATCTACACGGAATGCGGTTGTATCAAGTCGAAGTTTACACGTTCTTTACCATTTTTGTTTGTGAATAACGCGTCGATGGACACAACGGAAGTACCAGTTGGAAGCACCGTCCCTGACACGCCAGCAACATTAGGCACCGCGGTACCTGGTGCCTGCCCCGTCGACTGTATGCACAAGTTTTACATCTTTCTGGCCGTGGTCTGTCTGCTCAAGTTCAGCGGTGCCACTGGCAGGGCGTCAAATTTTTTGGTCTCTGTTCGATGCGTCGACGAGAAGGATAAAACAGTGGCTATGGGCTTCGGTTTAACTATTATGAGCTTATTTGCGTTCATACCCTCCCCTATTTTGTTTGGATCCATCTTGGGTAAGACATGTTCTTTAAAAAAAAAAATAAAAACTCTCGTTGTGCTGAAACGATAATGTCCCGACTAGAATTTCAGTTAGGCATGCCTAAAGACGAATGTGGGCCTAATGCGGAAACGATTAGGCATACCTAAATGCTGCAAGCCTAATCGTTACCGCATTAGGTCCTAATTCGGAAAGAACGATGCATGCCTAAGTTGGGCGTTCCTAACAGTTGCCATACGTGGCCCAAATTGGGGTGGCCGAGCGCACGATTAGGTTGGGCATTCCTAACAGTTGCCATACGTGGCCCAAATTGGGATGGCAGAGCGCACGCCTAAGTTGGGCATTCCTAACAGTTGCCATACGTGGCCCAAATGGAGGTGGCCGAGCGCACGCCTAAGTTAGGCGTTCCTAACAGTTGCCATACGTAGCCCAAATTGGGATGGCCGAGCGCAGGCCTAAGTTGGGCATTCCTAACAGTTGCCATACGTAGCCCAAATTGGGATGGCCGAGCGCAGGCCTAAGTTGGGCATTCCTAACAGTTGCCATACGTAGCCCAAATTGGGATGGCCGAGCGCAGGCCTAAGTTGGGCATTCCTAACAGTTGCCATACGTGGCTGAAATGGAGGCACACCTAAATTAGGTGGAGTGGGGCTCACAAACTTATATGCAGGAATATTTACAGACATCTCAGTGTCGGACGTACGTTTGCGTGAGAGCTTTCAACATACCGTGTCTTGATAAGGTATTCCTCATGAGATTTCATTAACGTCTCCCAATGACAGCCTAATAAAGCTATTATAACATGGGGCTAATGCGGTTAGCCTCATTGGATAGTCATTGGGAAATCCTAATGCGGCCCTATCGCGGCTTTCCCGATTAGGCGGTTGTGAATACTCCGCGTTCCATACTGCATGCGGGCCTAACAGGCAAATTAGGCTAGCCTAATGCGGACCTAATATCTGCCTAACTGAAATTTCTAGTCGGGGTATATGCTGTTTATAAAATTGCTCAAGCAGTTTATCGAATTGAATATTAGATTTTAACTATTCTGACACGAATCACGTATAATTTGCAATTATGAAAGACATTATGTAGCTGAGATGTCAAATTCAGATATCAGATCTAGAATGCTTGGTTTCAAATCTTCCATATTTATTACATACTTATTCCAAGATTTTTTTCCCATGAATTATCACTTATCTTCCGCAAGATTTATCGAACAAACGAATTTAATTTTTTATAATTTTTTCTACAGACAAAACCTGTCTCGTTTGGGGGAAAACATGTTCAGGCACAGGAAATTGTTGGCTGTACAACGGAGAAACGTTGAGATACCTATTAAACTTCACCGCGGCCAGTAAGTTATCCTTTCTCAATAATCTTCCTCCGTGACGGATGATTTTACCAACGTTACGGCTTCTTTTAGCTTTTGTAGCGATCGGTACGTTGTTCGACGTGGGTGTCTGGTATTTCGTGAAAGACGTAAAGATCTTCGACGAGGAGATCGAGCTGAAAGACATAGCCGAAGAGCCTGGAGAGACACTTTGAGAGCGAGTCGTTAACGATCGAGTCAGATCGCTTCGTTTCAAGGAGAGGTGGAGTAAGGGTTGAACGGCGTGGTCATTTGGTGAAGAGAGAGAAAAGAAAAAAAACGAAAGATGGACACGATGGAAGGAAAAGGGAAAGCCAACGAATAAAGACTTTACAAGTACCTTAAGCAACTTCCTAGATATTTAAAAGCTCGTAGTACCTCAGATAGAACTTACTGTTAACTATTTCGTTCGTGAAGCACAACATTCGAAGAAGAAAATGAATTGAATTTTTTACTACCCTCGTTTCATTACCATTATTTTCCCCCGATAATTTTTATCGCTTATGAGAAGCCTGAAATCCTTCTGCCCGATACAAGCTGTGTAAGGATAACTGTAAGAGGATTCGCATCAATTTCAGGAGCAATTCAAATCGGTCGTAAACACACGTTCTGTGTACAAAATATAATCTAAACGAAAGAATTTGTATCTACAGGTGAAAGGAAGTATTTTATACTTTATATTTAACAATATGGTGTAATGTATCATGTTTCTGTAAATTGACGAAGCGTCGCAACGTTCTCGAAATTATATTCATTGTCAGATGAAATTCTACTAAAATAAAATTATTACCTTTCGTTCGAAACAGAGATTAGTTTGCGTAATATAACGACAGATACAAAAGTACAGGCATTTTATCGAAATTACATCGCAATAATATCGAAGTAAGGTTGATTGCGAATAATTTGCTGTTTTATGTTTTAAACGATTGAAGGGAATGGAAATTAATAATAGCTTTATTACGAAAGTTAGGGAAGTGTCGTATAATGAAAAAACCTATCGGTGAATTGAAATTGATTGGACTTAATGTATTCGAAATTTTGTCGATACGTACGATCGTAGAACTTTCAAAAATAACATTTAATGCAGATCAGATGGTTGCAATTTTAAACAGAGACTTACTACTTTGCAATCCTTATTTTAGCAGTGTACATCTTCCAATGCAATAATTTTAACCTGAAAGATCTGCATTTGACATGACTCGAAATATCATCTGTAAAAATCCCTATTTTGTATGTGCGAAAAAAGTGTGTATCCCTTCTTTTCTCAATTTACAAATTAAAACGATAGATTTGAGAAAGTTACAGTTTTTGATTTAACAAGTTCGATCGATTGCTGCCTGAATAAATCCAAACCTGAGTGAATTTTAGAAAATTAAAAGGTAGTACGTTTCGGTAAATTTGTAATACGTAGAAAACAGAATAACAATTACATTAAACATCGTAATAATAATTCAGCACTCTTGTTTTCCACAAAAAAATTTTGCAATTAAATAATAACGTATAACAATTAAGATTAATGAAATTATTATGCTTTCATTGTTGCTAACATGACTTAATTATAAAATTCAACATCGTTAGATTTTAAATATGCTACGTTCTGGCCGAAAGGAAACGTGGCAAATTAAGTAAAGGGGAACACATTTAGTTTGTTGCATAATTTTCATATAAAAAATGAAATGCTTATTGAAATAATCATGTTTCTAAATAATATTCTTTATTGTGAAGTTTTCATATTAAAACTTTCAATTTGAGAGATACATATGTAAGTAAGAGAAACAAAAATTTACCACCAGTTCTTAAATGATTTTTTAATAATATTATTGGAATGTTAGGCTGCAAACAGAGTTTGTTCACAGGAAATTCAAAAAATAACGATTATATTTTAATAATAGCAGAAAAAAAAACAAATAAACAAAAGACCTTCTTACCTACATGGCCTTCTCCTTTTGCCTAGTCGTTACATTACTTCATTTTAATAACAATATAAGAAAAGGACACTTTCTTTGGTTTTTAATTAAGTTTGAAAATTTGAATTTTGATTAGTGTTTTAAATCAAATACTCCACTGTGCAGCGGTGGGGAACTGTAAGGGGTTGATCGGATGATCCAAGCTGGATGCGAACTTCTGGTGATGTGAGGGAAATAGGACGTGAGCATGAGTGATGAAGAGAAGGTTGTTGATTCCAGTTGGACAATCCAAGCTGGTGGTGGATTTCCTCCGGAAGAAATTATACTTCAAGGAGTGGATAGCTGACTACCTTTTCTAACACGTACATATATGTATGCGCGCGGTTTATGATCCGTATCTCAATCCGTGTATTTTTTAGTACACGGGTACTCGTGGACTATTTCACGTGTATATAAATACACGTGTATCTAAATGCACATGTATCTAAATACACATTGTAACGCCTAGACAAACTCTGCATTCTTCGTAATGCCCAGATGAATTTCGCATACCAATGAACGAATTCTTTACCAATGTATTATATAAAAATCAATCATGCTCTCAATAAAAGTCCCACTTCATTCTCAAACGTAACCAAGTGTAGATCATTACTATGCCTGATCTAATTACGATATTGAGTGCGAACGTTAATTACTTCGCTCTGTAATGATAATCCTTGAAATTAGTAAAGTTTACTCTTACTGGAGTTGCGATTCTTGAAATCAAAATAGAGTTTAACACCAACACCGGAGAACATTTTTTAATTTCAATTATTATTTTCTCACGTGCATCAATTTCTCCCGTCACAACGTGTATTAACGATATCCCTATTTTGCATATTTTTCCGCACATTATACTAGTAAATATATACAAATACTCTAAATCTTTTGTTAATTTCGCAACCCTTCAGATTTCTTGAATATTCACATATTAAAAATCACACGAATCGAAATACGGATACGTTAATACACGTGAAATAGGGACCTCTAGTTAGGATGGCAGTGAACCGCTGCCTGGTAACGACTCTATTTTTCTTTTCTTTTTTTTTTGCCAATGAGTAATGGGGTGTCCTGCTTCTAGTAGTGAGATACCACTTTACCAGAGAATCAGGGTAGTAGTAGTGGTATTATCAGCATAAGGTAGAGGCCCACATGAGATGGCTGTAGGAAAAAATTTCAAGAAAACCTACAGCAGAAGAGACCAGTATAAAATACAAGCATAAGTTTGTGGAGATGCCTGAACAGAGGGAAGTGAATAAGTGTTGGAGAAAGACAACGAGGGTTAAAAACGAGAAGGTAAGGTAACCATACGAGATGTAGTTCCGGTCGTAAGGATCAATTTGTCTAACGAGAGAGTTTGAACGATATGTGACCGAGTACCTGCACACAAGCTGTGAGATATAGTCGAGAATATGCTGGTTGTTTGCGTCCTCATGGAGAAAGCAGGATGTTAAAAAAAAGGCCAATTTTGGCATACGGCCGAAACGAAAAATTTTTTACAGCATGATTCTACGCATCCTAAGGAACGAAAAATGTAATTGTCATTTTTCCTGGAAATGATGGGAAAGTTATGAAAAATGCGGTTCAAGATAAGAGTATGACCATACTTATAACTTATATACCGTCTCCTTTTCTTCAGACGATGGTCTGTTCGTAAATTAACCACTTAGAAACTCATATTGAGTATTATTTACAAAAATTGTTGTGCATTAGTGTTTAATAAAAACCAAAAATAATGAAAAATAATTAATGACAAATTAATCGAAACAA
>NW_017100245.1:127068-176359 GCF_001263275.1 Habropoda laboriosa
TCTAACAGAATTTGCATTTCTTAACTGTGCGTCCGCTATGAAAGCCAGAGGAAAAAGTATGATCTTGCAGCAGTCTAAACATATGCATGCGTACATATATGTATACAGTGTTCTGTCGAACTACGCGTAGGTTAGAGACGTCGACTGCTGCGTAGATGGAAATCCGCGTAGTTGGGAACCATCCCCCGGTTTTACGGAAAACTGAAATCTGATCATCTGCACTGCGTGCCAATTGTCGTATATTGTCGTTAGAATAATAACAAACGAAGTAGGTCGTGTGTAAAGACTTAGTTGTTTACTAAGAGACAGTGTTTTTCCAGAAAGGATAGAATATGTATATGTTTCGGGGAGACAACAGTAAAAAAAACTAATTTGCTGTTGTTTCATAGCTAGAACACATCTTATTACAAGAAAAATAAATTTAGGATACGATAAAACGCAATTGTTGCAGTAATTAATCTAATTAGCTATACGTACGCTCTCCTCTATTTTCAATTAACTCAATCATTCGATGGTGTACGTATATACATATTATTCACGCATACACATACCGTGAAACTGTAGCTGTGTAGCTCGCAGAGACACGCTTCTCGCTTGATTTTTCTCCCAAGCTGAGCTGTTCGTTGTGTACTTGAATTCGGTGTACTAGCTTCTTGTATGCAGTGGCACTTAATTCACACGAACAAATATGCTAAGTATAATCGAAAACGCGTTGTTCGATGTATTCCCTACAAGACTATAATCGCGCAGTGTAAACGACGTTCGTCGTTCGTCGAGGCACTCGTTCGACTGCCTGGTAAACACCGACTGAGGACGAGTCGTCCTGCCCGATTTCTGATCGCTGTACGCTCGCAACTGTTCCGGGAAAAATTCTAGGCCTTAACTTCTTAGAACTCGTGATATTTCTTGCGTGCCAAACATAAGAAACGCGAGCCTAGGTCGCTGTACGTACATCGAGGTAAACATAAAGCTAGCTGTCCTTTTGAGAGTGAAACTATCGCGAGTTGCTCTCGAGAGTATCTCTCGCGAGTGGACTCTGCGTCTGAGAGTGACTGGCTGAGAGCATCGCTCAATTCTCTGAGAGTTACAACTCGAATAAACAGTTGCTTTGCACAGTTGTTTTTATTTTACGGTGAAAAAGCATAAAAATCACTCCTTTATACTTTATCTTTCGTATTCCACAACACTGATTTTTCTTCATAGAGCGTTTTTATTTTACGGTGAAAAAGCATAAAAATCACTCCTTTATACTTTATCTTTCGTATTCCACAGCACTGATTTTTCTTCATGGAGAGTGATTAAATCGGTGATTTCATTTCTCCACTAATTTTTTTTCTTGACATTTTTTGCTCGCAGGAGAGTTCTGTCAAGAATACGAAACTGCTTCGTGCTTGCAAAGCAACTATTTATTCGAGTCTTAACTCTCAGAGAGATACTCGTGAGAGATACTCTCGGGAGCAACTCGCGAGTTTTACTCTCAAAAGGACAGTGTAACGGTTTGAATTTAAAAGTGGCGCGTCTTTTTACCGTGATCGGCGTGCATCCGCCGAGCGGCGTTGGGAGCGGAGACCGCGCATGCGTCGAGCGAAAAAAAGTATGGCGTATTGTATTGTATTAAGACCACGTGCATGGCGTTTGTTCTCGGTTTTGCCAATAAAAGTAATATAAAATCAGAACATTTGTTTCCCACTAACTCTTTTCTGTGCGCGAACAGACAGCTAGCTTTATGTTTAGCTCGATGTACGTACAGCGACCCAGGCTCGCGTTTCTTATGTTTTTTTCGGAAAAGATATCACGAGTCTCTCGCAATGTTATGTGACAAGAGGGTGACTCAGTCCCGATGTTTCTTGTTAGGGTAGCTGCGCGCAAATAGAGATCAGAAATTGGACAGGACGACTCGTCCTCAGTCGGTGTTTACGAGGCTGTAGAACGAGTGCCTCGACGAACGACGAACGTCGCTTATACTGCGCGATTACAATCTTGTAGGGAATACAGTGCTCGCTCGAACAACGCGTTTTCAATTATACGCGGATTTCCAATCAATTTACGTACTTAGCATATTCGTTCGCGTGAATTAAGTGCCGCTACATGCAAGAGGCTAGAGCACCGAATTCCAGTACACAACGAACAGCTCAGCTTGGGAGAAAAATCAAACGAGAAGCGTGCTCTGCGAGCTATACAGCTACAGTTTCACGGTATGTGTGTGCGTGAATAATATGTATGTATGTATATATACGTACCAATCGAATGATTGAGTTAATTGGAAAGAGAGGAGAGCCTACGTATAGCTAATTAGATTAATTACTGCAACAATTGCGTTTTATCGTATCCTAAGTTTATTTTTCTTGTAATAAGATGTGTTATAGCTATGAAACAACAACAAATTAGTTTTTTTACTGTTGTCTCCCCGAGACATATACATATTCTATCCTTTTCTGGAAAAACACTGTCTCTTAGTAAACAACTAAGTCTTTACACACGACCTACTTCGTTTGTTATTATTCTAACGACAATATGCGACAATTGACACGCAGCGTTCGGGGAATGGTTCCCAACTACGCGGATTTCCATCTACGCAGCAGTCGACGTCTCTAACCTACGCGTAGTTCGACAGAACACTGTATACATATATGTACGCATACATATGTTTAGACTGCCTGCAAGATCATACTTTTTCCTTTGGCTTTCATAGCGGACGCACAGTTAAGAAATGCAAATTCTGTTAGAGTCTTACTTTTTTATTGTATCCCTGTCGTGACGATTATTTTATTATATTTACGATAGTTTATTATAAGTTTTATCACTTGGAGAATAAATAATTATTGGTTTCTGATTGCTTAGAATATAAGCATTGTGTCATCAAAGAATTCCTTGTTTCGATTAATTTGTCATTAATTATTTTTCATTATTTTTGGTTTTTATTAAACACTAATGTACAATTTTTGTAAATAATACTCAATATGTGTTTCTAAGTGGTTAATACAGAACAGACCATTATCCAAAGAAAACGAGACGGAATACAATAAGTTATAAGTATGGTCATACTCTTATCTTGAACCGCATTTTTCGTAACTTTCCCATCATTTCTAGACCATTATCCAAAGAAAACGAGACGGAATACAATAAGTTATAAGTATGGTCATACTCTTATCTTAAACCGCATTTTTCATAACTTTCCCATCATTTCTCATTTTTTCTTCCTTAGGATGCGTAGAATCATGCTGTAAAAAAATTTTTCGTTCCGGCCGTGTGCCAAAATTGGCCTTTTTCTAACATCCTCCTTTGGTAGGATATCGCTTAAGACGTCAAGTGTTACTTTTAAATAAGGGATTTTGCATGGTTTGGAGTTGTTTTAGAGAAAAGTGATTTGCATTTATCCATGCAAGCGTTCCGTAGGTAGAAACAGACTTTGTATGTGCAGAGAGTTTGAGACGATGATTCAGACGGGAAGAGGAACAGATATGGGGGTGAAGGGTCGCTGCGGCTGCATGTGCTTTGTTTAGTCGATTTTGGATCGCCAGTGTCCACTGAAGATATTTGATCCAGTCGATTTTTTGTCTGAGGATTTTGAGTTTCAGGGTGTCCTAGGGGGCTTTCTTCCAGCGAAATAGATGGCCTGAGTTTTACTTGGGTTGCCTATAAGCTTCTAATTCTGAAAAGAGGCAGAAATATTACCAAGATAAACCTGCAGTTTCTTGACCAGAGCGTTGAACTGCCAGGAAGAAGCGAGGAATAGATAGTGTCGTCTGTGTAAAGCGCTAGCTGCTAGTTTGTAGCCAAAGGAATGTCGATTATGAATATGTATGTTAAATAGTGTAGTTGGAGCACTCGGTACGCCAGCGGATATAAGGTGCGTGGGTGAGTTGAGACCAATAATTGACACAAAAAGAAACGTTATTAAGATACGATCTTAAATGTGTGATGAATGTGAGTAGGAGTTAAATTTTGAAAAGTTTGAAGAGAAGGGCAGCGTGTTAGGCGGTGTCAATGGCACTCAAGACGTCCAATAGAACGATAGCTGGAATGCGTCTGACATTTAATTCGTATGAGATGAGTTGAGAAACACCGATGATTTGGTGGGTAGTGGAACATTTACATTGGAATCCCATTTGTTGCTCGAGAATGATACTGTTCGTACTGAGGTAAATAGTGACATGTTCGCGAAGACATCCCTCGAAGACTTTTTCCATGAGGAGAAAAAGGCTGATTGCACGATAACTAGCTACTTCCTAGTCTTTTTTGTTTTTGGAATTGGAGAGATTTTAGCAATCTTCTACTGGTTTGGGAAGTCTGAGACCAATTGCACCATTGAAGATATAGTAGAGTTGGAGCCCAATTTTGTGGGATATGTTTCTGAGCATCAGGAGTGTGATACAGTCACAGCTAGGAGACCTTTTCTAATGTAGGCGAGAGGTCGCGGACCAGAAGTCCTTTGGCTTTATGTAAATTTCATCTCGTGGACTTGTGGGAGTGGTGAGATCGAGATGTAGCGGAT
Organism: Habropoda laboriosa; assembly: GCF_001263275.1. Taxonomy (NCBI): domain Eukaryota; kingdom Metazoa; phylum Arthropoda; class Insecta; order Hymenoptera; family Apidae; genus Habropoda; species Habropoda laboriosa. The sequence goes on from NW_017100245.1 coordinate 131,564, forward strand.
AACGGTGCGATCGTGGGGAGAAGATAATAAGGATGCTTCATCGTGCACCCGGGAGGAGGATTCCGCGAGGGCTTCCGCCCTCTCAGTGTCGCAAGCATGAATTTTGCCGCCGAAGGTGAGGGGGAGGAGAATGGTTTTGCGGTTTGTGAGTAACTTGTAAGTGGACAAGGTGTGGTCAGCTTTGCTGAGGGATTTGATCTTGTTATCTTAACTGGTTCTGTTCTGGATAGTGATGCGTTTCTTTATTTCAGTTGTGAAGTGTTATACGATGCTCTGGAAGTATTGGAAGCATAATAAGTGAATGGAGGAACTTGCTAGAATTTGATCATGATTTGAGGAAGGGTTGAAGTTGAATGCAAAGCAGTCTTGTAAGATGAGGTGAGAGGGCAGATGTTTTCGTCGATGTCTTTGGTGTACATATGTTAGTTCAGCGGTGATTTAGTGTTTGCTTGTGATCTTGTGGTAATGTTCCCAGTTGGTTGTATAGGTTCACTTTGGCACCTTCCACGGCCTTGATAAAAACAGGGCGATTTTGAGTGTTGAAATCAATTGTAACGTGACAGCCGAAGAGTTTAGAATGTTCGATTAAGAAGTGGTCGATTAACAAATTACATTTTGCTAAGGCATGCCTACAGGCCAGACACACAAAGCGTTGGGAGTACGGTGTTGTGGAGAAATGTTTCTCCCACTAAATTCTTACTTGGAAGAGGTATCCAATTTGGTTAATTTGACCAAAACTGGTTCCCCTCGAGAAGGTTATCTTGTGTAGGCTGCTGTTCCGGCATGTTGTGATCAAATTGGAAGTCTGTTGCTCGAATGTCGCGTTGTGCCAGTTTGTTCTATTGGCAATACTTGTACTAGTATTGAAGTGTAGGATATGTAGTACATGATGTACTACTACATCTAATACAATAGTACTCATGGGAGTACTAGTATGTACGACTACGGGCAATACTTTGTCCTGGTTTAAAGTGTACGTATAAAGGAATGGTTACCTTGGAGCAAGGAGTCCTTTAGGTGTTTGAAATGTTCAAAGGTGCTAAGCTGAACGTGCACACGATTGCTTTAGTTGAAATGTTTTGTCGTATTGGCTTTCGAGAGTTGTGGTCAATCTGATTAAGGTAGTTATTTATTAACTACAAGTTAAATTTTCGAAGGCGGGGATAGGCTGCTGGGTTGACTGCGCTTGCGGGGTGGGACGACTGGTACTCGCTCATGTGGTGCTTTCACAAGGTGTAGCCTCGACCAGGGCACCAGAAAAAGGTTTGAGGATACTGGATCTATTTCCGGTAAACACGGTGAATTGGACATTTATGTCTATATTTGTGTGCTCGGGTAGTCGATGGAACCCTGTGAATGAGATTTGGCCTGTGATGAGATCTTTTGCTTCTTCGGTGAAGCAATACCAATGCAATCGGTGAAGGACTTTTTGGTACCCAAGGTGGGTATTGGGATTCTACTGGCTATTACTGGACGTGAGGGAGGTTGCGGAGAGCGCGTAGTATGATTCGAGTATCTTACCGATTGCGTGAAGATACTTGCGGGAGGTTGGATGAGGATGATGACGATGACAGTGGACTAGTTACATCTGCGGCTTTCTTGTCAGAGATTTGTAGCGGCCTTTAAGTGTTAATATGGTGAAAGAGGGGTGAGGTGTGCTAATCTCGTTAGAGGTCAGCTGCTTCAGTTTCACGTTCTAGGAAGGCAGGGTACGATGAAGAGCCTGTCTCCTGTGACCCAGAAGATGATAGGCACGGTGGCTGAAAAATAATCCCGATGCGACGCAAGGACCGTAATTTAGCATGCACTAAGTATAAGCACTGGTGGATTTGTATGTGTCTGCACTCTGTGATTATCAGGTGACACAGAAGCAAATGTTAGAAGTGTGGAACAACGATTTTGTTCCTCTTTTTTTTTCTCTAAGCGGTCCTTTTATACCATATTTCATTCCTTTGGCCGCTCAATCAACAGATTTGAGTACGGCAAGCAGATTTGATTGGCTTGCTTTGCGCTATCTCCCCTGACCACCGATCGTCGCCATACTGGTTGTAAGTTTAATATCACTGAAATAGAATATCATGTAGCAACTCTATTTCGAATATAGTTAATCTCAGATCATTCAAATATTATGGTCGAGTTTATGCATCTTTCTTTCATAAAGTATTCTTATTACACGTTATGTAGCTGGATAATCTTATTCCTTCTCACTTATTTATTCTGAGCAAAATATATACGGATATTTGTCTTCTTTTCATTTTTTATACTTGTTCAGATAATATCACAAGAATAAATGAACTGATTCTGTCAACATGTCACATGTGTACATTAGAAGTAGGAAAAACATTTTATAAATATATTATGGAATGAACATTTTTATTTTTTAAGAAATACTAATTATTACAGTAGCATCATCTGACATTCCACATTTACAAAATGTATATTTAATATCTTACTAATTTTTCTACGCGTCCATGTTAAACTTGACACGATAAGAATTAAGGACATTTAATGGTAAATACAAATTCCGTAAATGAACTAAATAAATAAATATTTCTAACTTAAATTTACGCTGTAAGGTATAAATGATTTTAAAATTCTTTTTCAGGTATGATATTTTTGTCATAATTACTAACCAAAATATTTCTCAATTTACAGAACATCACATTTGTTATTTCTATCAGTAGGGTATCTTGATAAGGTTTATTTTTTAATTTGGGATTGTCATAATATGGCATATTATGTAGTCACTTAAAAATACTGTTGAAAAAACATTTGATTTTGAAGGACTTAAAGGCGAAATGAAATTGAGCAATATTATAAACAGTGTAACATGATTAGAAACATTTGAAATTCCATTTGAGAATAAAAAATTATTGATTAATAAATTCTGTATCTTTCATAAATAGAAACTGTTATAAATTATAAACAAAACAAATTAACTTTCATAAACAGATACAGGCTTTAAAATATTTTTTAAATTAAGCAAGGTGATTTAATCGTTGATTAGTTAATCCTAAAGATTTTACCATATGCTTTCTGTTTATACTAAATATGAAAAATATTTAAAAAACATCATTTCAGTTTCTAATCTTAGGCATTTTAAAATATAATTGAAAGATAGAGAATCATATTTGTACGACATTTATACATTTTTAAACATTTTTGTACAATCTCAAGTAAATTCGATTGATTAAAAGACTCTCACCGATATTAAATATTGTATCTCTCACTTTCTCTACTTAAAATTATTTCCTTTAACTTACTCGCATTTCGTGTCTAATGAAGTTATTATAAATGTTAAAGTAGATCTGCATAACTTTCCAGCAGAGTAGATTATCGAAAGCTACAATGCAATCAAGTAGAATTAGAAAAACATAACAAAATGACTTTGTACTTAACATTAAAACAAGAATTCAACATTACGTTATTATTGCCTGGTACCTCAAATTACGCTTTAACATATAAAATTTTTATTAAATGTAGATGAAGAAGCACAACCAGAAATTTCGAATATGTAAAGTATCTTGGCATAAAGCACATACATATGACCAACTCACGGTCCGCGACTTCTTTCAGTTTGGCCCGCGATCCGTCCCCGCGAAGTCTTTAAACCGACCCTCTATGTACCGATTAGTATCGTGTTTAATTTTATAATTTTATTTAATATACTATCCCTTTTTATTTAACATTTAGCCAAAGTTGTATCAAATACATAATCACATACAACCCCGACTAGAAATTTCAGTTAGGCAGATATTAGGTCCGCATTAGTCTAGCCTAATTTGCCTGTTAGGCCCGCATGGAGTATGTAACGTGGAATATTCACGACCGCCTAATTGGGAAAACCGCGTTAGGGCCGCATTAGGCTTTCCCAATGACTATCCAATGCGGCCCATATTAGAATAGCTTTATTAGGCTGTCATTGGGAGACATTAATGCCCAACCTAAGCGTGCGCTCGGCCACCCCCATTTGTGCCACGTATGGCAACTGTTAGGAATGCCTAATGTAGGCGTGCGCTCGACCATCCCCACTTGTGCCACGTATGGCAACTGTTAGGAATGCCTAACTTAGGCGTGCGCTCGGCCACCCCCATTTGGGCCACGTATGGCAACTGTTAGGAATGCCCAACTTAGGCATGCATCATTCCTTCCGAATTAGGACCTAATGCGGTAACGATTAGGCTTGCAGCATCTAGGTACGCCTAATCGTTTCCGCATCAGGCCCACATTCGTCTTTAGGCATGCCTAACTGAAATTCTAGTCGGGACGTTACATCGGAGATACTAATATATCGATACATAAAAACACACGCGAAAACCCGTTTAGTTTGGCCCTTGACTCGGAGAGAGAACGATAATTTGGTCCCAGAACCAGGAAAGGTTACCCGTGCCTGGTATAAAGGTTTGAAAATAGAAAATCAGCATATGGTTTAACAATGAAACATTTTATAATTCTATCAATGTCGGTCGATCGGATGTTACAAATCAGTGTGCAACGTCCCTGTACTCCCTTTGCTGGACGTTTTCGAACTAACACTTTTAGGAGACTGGGGTCGAGTTTCGGGAATTCTGCCACCCGATAAACTGTTAACCCCCGATGAAGATTGAACTCTGGAGGAAGGTCTTTTCGATGCCATGGCTACCAATGGAATTCCCGAAACAATCTTACCCTCCGGAAGTCTTCCACTTTCCCCCGATAACACTGACTCTTCGTCTCCATTGGACTGTTCCTCGGTATTCAGCTCGTACCGATTGATCAACGACTGCACACCTTTCAAGAAAGGACTCGGCGGATCTACTATAGGTATACCTACTTCGTTGAAATCGCCTTTGTTCTGTGTACCGTCATCCGGTCTCTTCCTCGAGAATTCGAAACTACTGGTCTTCGAGAAACCATCTGCGTTTTCATTTTGATCCTTGTATTCTGCTTTGTTCAATTTTGAATCCCCGTCGTTATTCGGATTGGGATGTTTATATTTAGGAAGCGCGGCTTTGGCGTAGACACTTTGATCGTTGTTATAGACAGGCTCGTAGTCTTTAGAGATGATACGTTTTCGCGATCTCGGCTCTACACTACTCAAATCACTCTCTACGTCCGAATCGATGTCTAGCGGTCTGTATTCCACGTTCGTGCTCGAACCCTTTTTCTGATCCTCGTCGCTGGAGCTTAATTCGTCCTCTGAGTCCAAGCCCCGCGTGTCTGACTTTCCAGTCTGCGACAATTGATTCAACGAGGATTTCGAGTTTGTTCGACGATCGCCGGGACCCAGGGGGCCGTATTTTAGTTGTGCTTCTTCAGTTTGTTTAACGTCTTCCTCTACTGGTGGATTTTCGATTGGTGAACTGGTCGATGGTGCCAACATTTCGTTTGTAACTTCTACTTGAACTGGTGAAGTATCTAGGAAGAGCCACGTGATACAATAATTTTAGTCTTATTTCGAAACGTTTAATCGAGTGTCGCTGATCTGGGTTTAATAGCGCTTAACCAAAAAAGTTTATATTAGTGCTTAATAAGTATTTCTTTTCACAGCTTGTGTAGTTACTTGTACGTATGTAAAAACGAGTATCACCATTAAAAAGTGAAGGAGAAAACGTATTTAACGAAGTGAATCCATTTCTTGTCTAACACAACGACAGTAATCCATTTCCTTAAAAATCGCATTTTCGATTGTTTGGTGGCTATGGATTATAATTGATAAAGGTTTTCTATGTAGAAAGACAAATATTAAAATAATCGTATAAAGAATGGTTTATAAGCAACGAGTGAGAAGCTGTTGAATTATAAAATCATAGAAATCTTGCGAGGAAAATATCTGTCATTGTATACAGATAATTGCAGAAAACAAATACTAGGCAACGAAGAAGCCACGAATATTCCATTTCTTCATTTTTGTGAATTATTTAAATACAAATGTACTTTGAGTACCAAAGAATTTATACACACTCAGGGGCAAGTGAAAGCCAAAGAATATTTTCAATATATTTCAAAAACAGTAAACCGTGGTTCGTAAATAAAGGTCTCTCAACAGAGTTCTACTCTATTATAGAGAAATATACTTGTGTGTGTTGTTGTGTAAATTCGATTTCAATAGAATCGAACTGCTGTTGTAAATATCTCAATAAATATTCATTCTAGACATATTACACCTGAATATGTATTTATTCAGCTTTTAATGCTCTCTTAATTTCCAGAAAGAAATACAGGGTGTTCCATTTGAAAAAATCATGGCAACTGAAAACTGTATGTATAAAAACAATTATTGTAACACAATGTCCCCCTTGAAATTATGTAACTTTTGTTTCATACATTATTTCGTTCAGTGAATAGTTTACGAGCAATATCAGGTCGTCAAATTAGGCGAATCACCCTGCATTGTGCGGAGAATTTTAGATACCATTCTACATTCATAAACAGTCGATAGATGCTAATTCGCTATCGTGTTGTACTTTTGATACCATACAATCTTTATTTGATTCTGACACTGCCACTTTAGCTCGACGAGTTTTTTCTTTATTAGTCCATTACACATGGTACTCCTTCGTACGTCGACTTCTAGACACACTTGTAATTTGCTACATGACGCCTTGGCATTCTTTTCTGCGAGAAAAATGAGCCTACTATCGATAAAGCTGTCTAATTGTCTTGGTCGTATTTCACCAGTTTCGTTGTGATGACAAATTGTTCGTTGATGCGCGCCAATTATTAATTACGAATGTATTTAGTTATACAGGCTGTTTCGTTTAACTGAGAACGGTGGGATTGAAGTTGTCAAGAAATGTTCTTACAAAAGTTGTCTGTTATATAGGGGGACATTAGATGATATGAATAATTTTTCTGCAGATGTGTAATTTCTTGAAATGGAACGCTATATTTTTCTATCCTTAATATTGCAGTGTTTGTTGAGACGAGTTCAACCAAATGCCACATTAAGTCATTTCGTTTCGTGGAGAATTTGTATTAGTAGTACAGTCAAGCAGACTGTGTTTCTCAAGTTGACCTGACTCCCAGATTCTTCACTACTTTACACGTATGTATGTTACGTAACATATGCGTAGATTAGAATAAATGATGATAAAAGAATCTGTAAATTCCCGCGTGCAAAGAACTTGTTACGTTCTCCACCAACCAGAGTCGATCACGGAAAATCATCGTGATTGGGAACGAATGTGATCGAATTTCTCGTGATTCACAAGTAATAGTGATTCACAATAAGAGTATACAAATCATAGAGGTCGAGGCAATATAGAATCAAAAATCTAAGATATCGTCAGTTCCGTTCTAACACTTTGTACACCTTGCAATAATAATAAAAAATAAGTGATATCAAGTTCGACTTTCCTTTGGAACTCATTTTCAGTCCGATTGGATTTTGTTAATTCGAAAACTGAAATTTCGAGCAATCATCGCTCAATATTTTATTATTACCGTCATGTTAAATGAGAAACGAATTCACAGAATTAAGAGTATGATACCTACGTATTTTTTCCTTACCTTTTCACTGATAGTTTTTACATGTACTTTTTAGCTATCACGTTAATTTTCAAAAATGAAAAATTTCCGTTTTAAATATATCTAAACTTTAAGAAAAACATTTCTAGCTTCCTGAGTTTAATAGTGATTATGATATTTTTGTCTTATTTTCAAGATTATAGTTGTTAGCATTAACTGTTAGTATTGATTTAACATTGTGTTGAAAGAGACGCTTTTACATTCATGAAGTTACCATTGTAGCTATGCTACTGAGCTAAGTTTTGCAAATCAAATTCACCCTTTTGTTTAAATTTCGTTCCAACCTCAAATCACAATTTAAAGGAAATTACTCTTTCTCGTAAATTATAAACTACCCATTTAGTGAAAAATAGAATTGCTCCGATTTTACTTTACTGCACAAGAGAAAGATGTAATGTTGAGTTTACATACATGTAATGATTACTATTGCAACATATTTTCAAAGTCTAACTAAAGTATTGTTATGAATTTGCCTTTGTGATAATTTGAGTAGGTGATTTATTTTTATTCGAGTAACACGTTTAATTATGAATTCCATATGTAACGAATTGGTAATTACTATTAAATAAATATTTTAATTAAAACACGATAAAATTTTGAATTTTTTGACAAGAAATTTACATTTGATTTGATTTTTATTACGAAAGCTTAAGAAAACAATTTTGTGGAAAAGCTTGATTTGCAGAAGGGTGAATTTAATTTGCAAAAAGTTGAATTTGGAGTACAAAACCTGCAATAGAAGCCTAACGAGCTGTTACACAATATAATAGTTCAGTACCATTACCAGCGTTTCCGGGTTCTTGTTGTTTAGGCGTGGCAGCAGGATGGCGAATCATTTCTTGCATTTCAGCGCTCGATTTTGTCACCTCTTTCTTCTCGGCGTATACCTTGAGTTCTTTGGAGAGAAGGCACACGAAGATTTTTAATATGGCGCTCAGGACAAACAGAGAACCTGTGAGGTAGTACAAATAGTTGCCCAGCTTGAAACCATCGTGAAGATGGCACTGAGATCCACGAGTTCCCCAATATTGGCACGTCAGATTTGCAATTAGTTCGTAAATCATTTTCCCAGGAACATTCACAATTATAGCCGAGCACGTCATCCAAAATCCTATGCTGATAGCTTTGTCTTGTACGTTCACCGATCTCAAGATTATCAATAAGTCTCCCACAAAAGTTGTAGCGACCATTACGTATATCAAAAAGATACCCAACTAAAAACACGAAAAATGTAAGTCTCGAATTTTCCAAATGTTAATCGAAATATTTTAATTCTTGTTGAAACCGATGGAACGATTTTACTTTTAATGTAAAAATTGCTCGACTATCGTTTATTAAATAAGCACAATACTATAAGAATAGTAGAATATTAGAATATTAGACACAGGAGAAGATATTCAGATATTAAATGTAATATTAAGAAATGACAAAACACTAACCCCAAATATAAGCCAACTGATTTGACAATTACTCGAAGTGCAAGGTCCATCAATCGCTTCCGTGGTTCCAGGTCCTACTTTTCTAGTTTCCTCTTCTACACAACTGCAGCCACTGTAAGTTGTTACGCCATTTTTCAGCTCAGAGCTAGTGCACCCAGCATGGCAAGGACTATAAAAGATGAACATGCCTTTACTGTCGCAGACAGGGCGGAAATTAGCATCGTTCGAACAGCCACAGTTTAGGTTGCAGTATCTCAGTAAAGTCGGGCTAGAAGTATACATGTTTAACAGATACATTTACGTTTCTGAATAAATTAACGATTCTTTTACTTCACTTGGGGCGAATCGAAGCACTTACCTCCCTCTAGCCATTTCGACAATCGTCTTTTTCTCGCAAGAAGCAGCAGATAATGAAAAAATAATTGCAGCCGCTAAGAGTAAGATGATTATGCTATAACATATCATACTAACAGCATTAGGTCTCGCTTTTGCGATTATAAAACCCGAAACAATCACGATTAAGCCTACTAGAATAGGCTTCAAGATATCTGAAATGAAACGAATCATGAATTACAAGCATCAGGTACATTTACGTGGGAAAATATTGTCGACAGATTCTTCATCCTACTTGATATTACTCTCGATGACATTGGATCCTCGAAACCAAGCAACATACCAGTTGGTGTTGGTACGTGAAATCGTGATTGTGCGATAAGGTTCTCGTACCCCATGAAATTTACAATGGCGGTAATAGAGAGGGTACAAGCCAAAATTTGGAGAATTAAAATTTTATTTGTAATTAATCTACCTAACGATGGCCAATAATTTGGACTGCCAACATTTTGGCTGGCTAATCTGTGATGTGTTCGACGCCTGTCGGAGTTGTTTAGTAGCGAAGCTGCAGCTTTTTCGACAACCTGGTGTATTAACGGACAAATCAACTTATTAAGTATATATATTGTATACAGTAAATGAGGTAAAAGGCTGTTATCAATTACCTCGGATGGTAACATACGGGGAAACCACGAAAGTAGCAAACCAGGAACTATAAGTAGTATTGTGAGAATTGGTAAACCTAACCACCACGCGCCGATCTGTTCTCTATAGGATTTTATAGGGCTTAGAGACACCGCGTCAATTCTGCATCAATAAGAATTTTAGTGAGTACTTTGTTTTATTCTGTAAAAATATTGTGCATCTACATTTGCCAATCATATAAATACTGCTGAACTTCGTCAACTCTATGATTTTTAATTTGAACAAATTCAATACTATTTTTGACAAGTCACCGAAGTTCATTTGTAAAAGTCTCTTTTTTCAAGCAAAATTATACATTGAAATATTCTTAAAGAATGTCTTCCGTTTTGTATACATAATAATTCATTCGTTTACACAACAAAATTATGAAGAAAATTCATATCTATTCGTTCACCACACTACACATGTCAATGTTTTTGAACATTTTCCCGAAAAAGAGTAAAGTGATCTTCTTATTAACTTTCTTTATCATCAATTCAACTCTACAAATACCGTTCCTTTCTTTGTCAAACATTTTCGAGATAGGATTGATTGTTGAAACATTAGGTGCCAACGTTATTTTGCTTTACAATATTATCAGGAACGTTAAAAGCGGCAATACTCTTTTTATTATGTGTTTCTGTTGCGGCTACTCACCCAAGACAGCTCCATGCCAAGAAACATCCTAGAAGAACTCCGAAAATTTTTACAGCGAGAAGAACGCCAATGAATGCAGCTATGTGTCTCTTCTTTGTATTGTCGTCCAGATAGGAAATGCCTAATGCAAGGTATGCGATATTCGCCACACCGGATGTAATTTGTACAACGACGAATATTCCGAACGTCAAATAGCACGGTGCATCATCTTTTGCAACGATTCTAGATGAAGTTTCTGCGCACAGTTCGCGATTATCATCTGTGCAAAAGTATTTAATTACACTTCGATTCTTCATTTAAGGAATAGACAGAGGACATTAATAGAGGAAGTGCAGCATATTTGGAATACTGTTGGTAATTTGGACCTAGCAATCTAGTAACGTTATTCAATTTGTAACACCGCAAATAATAGGGGCGAATGGCCATTTGTGGACAAATCGGAATTTTCACATTTCTGACTTAAGGGGATATTCCAGTCTAGAGTGCCATTTTTTAGTCCTTAGGGATTTTTTGTAAGGAAAGTATAAGTTTCTCAGTGTCGACATTTTGCATACATATTTATTCATGTCTTAAGAAAGTTGACAATTTTTTTCAAGTGAAAATAATCAAAACTGTCTGAATTGTATATCGTTCAGTGCGGTCCCTTTAAAAAAAAGTGTCCTACTGGCTAACACGATTCCGCCCATTCTGTTTATCCGAAATGAAAAAACCAAAAGGATTCTTGATTAGCACGAATGTGACTATGGTGTGAACCGGAATGAAAAAAAAAATAGTGAAAATTTACAAAATGGCGTCACTTTGAATTTTGTGAATCGATTTTTTTTCGTCTTTCAGAGGCTCTAAAAATCAGAAAAATATATATTTTGGCATAATTCTGGTTCTTGTCAGAGGCTCTAAAAATCAGAAAAATATATATTTTGGCATAATTCTGGTTCAGACGATAACGGCACACCGAAGGTGAATGTAAAATTTCGAGTCAATCGGACAACTAAAATTTGAGATATCATGTCAGCCTTTTAGAAAAACATGGTTTCGAGAAAAACGCGTTTAAAGTTTCTCTATACTTATGACTACGGACTACATGTCGTCTTCTTTAACCATCTATAACTTCGTCAGTTTTACGAATTCGGAAAAATCCTTCGACAGTTATACTTCTGCAAATGTCTACTTTCAGAAAGTGTAAAGAAATAAAATCGATTGTTTTGAAAAGTCTAGACTAGAATACCCCTTTAATCTACAGAGGAGTAGAACGTCAATTTGCAAAAGTTTTTCAGCAAGTATTCAATCGTTGTCTAAATTTGCATATTAATTCTATGGTTCTGTGTCAATTTTGCAAATTTTAGGCCATGTTGCTAATTCGGAATACCGAAGATGAATGTAATTTGGAATATTCCAAAGCGTAGTGATGGTTTTGTTTCATCAAAAAGAAGAGGAAAATAGTAGGTGCAGTGTTTCACGTGTGAAATGTGGATGCATTGTGAATATGCTGGTTATGACTCCGGAAGTTACACCTGTGACTACTGCAAGTAAGTTTTAAGACTTAGAATTGGTATTTTCCTAAGATAATTGTCCCTATATTGTGATTTTTGTGCCCAATTAGATCATAAGAGAAACTAATTTTATTATCTGCTAATTTTTGTAACTGTATAAAGTGACCGTGGTTTCTTTGCACCGTAACAAAATCGTTACTTTATGTCATTTTCCAATTAGACCAAAATTTCCGATACCCTTTTTTCATTATTACTGAGAGTTTCAAGTATATAAAAGTTTATTAGTTCCTCTATGATATTATGCAGTTTTATTCGTTTCCATCTCCCGTCATAAATTTTTATTCGTCTCAAACAAGCTGGTATTCCAAATACGCTGCACTTCCTCTATTATTACCGAAAGTAAATTGATTAAACAAATTCTTACTTCGCTAATCCACATCTTTTACAATTCGAAACAAGTACTAAATTGTAACATACTCACCTGGGTATAGTGACATATGCGTGACATTTTTCGTTTCTTCGATGACTTTCGTATAATGTGTCAGATGAGGAATGATCATAATGAAATACGAAACACTTTGCAGAAGAACTATTGCGCCAATCCATGCTGCTCTGTGAATTCTGTCACCCCAATACGCGATGGGTATTCCAAGTAGGAATGGTGTCAAATCCGATATTAGGATCACCCACTCTGCAAGATTCAAGAAAAGCGATTTATAACAGTTTTTCGTCGTAGATAGAATTTTCTGAAATACAAATAAGTTCACGTTGAAGATAATAGGAAGATTGTTACAGTAGCAAAGTTTATTGAAACACCATCGCAGATCGTAGTGACGCGAAGCGTTAAATCAGTTGAAATAATCGAAATACGTGCCTATTATGTAAGGATCAAATTGGAACCTTCTCGCGATCGTAGGTCCTGCTATGTAAAAGTATGCGTAAGCGGCAGCTTGAATCAAACCGACCCATGACAGTAGCCCAACGAAGAGTCGACGTGTTGCAAATTTTGCTAATTTCGGACACGGGAGCTGTTTGCAACCACAATCTATCGACTGACTAGGTATTGGATTAGCTGGTCCGGCCAAGCCACCTTCCTCTTCTGATCGCACCACATCTTGAAGACGTATAGTCATTTCTTCACAGGAAGAACGACGTTTTAAATTATTGCCATTCTTATGATCTACGTGTTATAATATTTGTGTAAATGAGAAATGAATGTATCGGCAAGAAAGTTGAATCACGTATTGTATCACGAAAATGGAGTTAAGCTCCCCTATTTGAGCCACACAGAAGCCAAAATGATCGATTCCACTTTTTCAAATTCTCCCAATTTTAGTATCAAAGCTCGGTGCCTGACAAATTTGATAAATTTTATTCGATCGAGTTAGCCACCTTGGCTTCTGAGCGGCTCATTTGTCTCCCGCATAAACAATAACACATACCAGCACTCTTGTAAATTTAACGTAACTAAAATTTTGTAATTGTCAAATGTCAAACCTTTCGTCGATTTTATGAGAAATACGTTACGGCGTACCGTAACATTCCGTATGTCACACTAACGCTAAACTTATTAACAATGTGTTACACGTGTAGAGATTTATGTGTCATCGTGAATCACCTGATGACGTATTCTATGATTCTTAGAAGTCTTGTTTAGATTCCATCTACCGGAAAATCGCCAAAACTTTTATATATCGTTTTAATATTTACTGTATACTTTGAAGGCTAGTCCAGTGTTTATGGTTGTTTCAGAAAATTTTACCAACTTACTTCTCGAAGAAGCTGAACGATAAACAACTTCTTATATTTCCACGCGCTCCTGAACACACCGGTTTCCGTATCGATGCAATCATAAAAATCGACGTTCAATCACATTGTGGTGTTGCGAATGGAATTAGAAACGGCCTATTATCACGTTCGGTCGTGCACTTTCGTTCGTTTTACGAAAAATGGGCTAACGAAGGGGAAAGCAACTAACGTGAGACCAGAGGCGAGGCACTTTTAGTCGACGAACTCGTATATACGTTATCTTGTTACAGATACGCTGCTCAGATATCTTCCGATAAAGGTAGAGTGTAATATACGCATGTGCCATAACAGGAGACGGTAATACTCGCACTTCGTATCGGAGAGAGAAAATATTTATGAATTGCGTGTACTAGCTGTCAACTAAACCGATGATCCGATAATGCAATATTTAAATAAGCAAACGATGCAATCAATGAGGATGTTACGGATGAAAATCTTTGTCGGTGTAATTACTAATTTTCAGCTAAACAATTTTATACTTTCTTCTTACCATAGTCAAGGAGATCGAAATTTTTTGCCTCGAAACAGCGAAACAATATTCACCAATCAAAGGATTTTCGAATGCCGAAGCACGAATCTAATTACTTCATTATAGTACGAAATATCACACACATTTTTAAGTTTAACATACGACATTTTTCGCTTTTTCTGCACAGTCTGTTGTCTGAAAAAAATGTACGTCTAGAAAGCAATAGAAAAGGTTAACAAAAATTTATATCTAGAAATATATTGTTTTGGAATTGTAGTCTTTATTGTTTTTACAATTCTTGCAAGAAAAGATAATACGATTGGCAATATTAATATAACGTCATTGACGAATTTGGAAAATACATGAATTCCTTCAAAACACGAAATATGTAATGGAACTATAATGATTTTTTTTTCGTTCCTATTGAGATAAATCGGTAAATACTAAAATTCTTGTGTAGTAAATATTTTCGTTTCACTTTTTCATATAAATATATAGGTACGTTTAAAATGACGCAGGCGAGGCTGAGCGTAATTTCAAAAATGTTTGAATTTTTATTCAGATTGCCCCCCCTTAATCGTACCAATTTCTGTTTGGTATAGTAAGATAAAATAAGAAACCTTAAATCTATTCTCTTCGCTATAGAGAACGAACAGTTGGACGGAATAATTTAAAAATAATCTAAAAATAAGTTATACTTGTGTATATACATGTGATGATTAACGAAGCAGTTGGCAAAATGAACTCTTGTAAATGTCGCAAAACTGAATTTTTCGTGTCTAGCATACTCTACAATCCTCTTCCTTCTTTGGAAAAATAATACAAAACTTCCCACTGTATCAAACATTGCTGTTTCAGATACTAAAAATGTTCTTTATATGAAGAATATACTCACACACCTAAACCGCAAAAAAAAAAAAGTATATTATTCCACTCGAGTTGTTATGTTAAATTATATATTAACTGATAATAGTCTCTCTCGAGTGTTACATGCATTACGAAACGGATCGGTGCGATTTCTTATTCCGTGTCGGGCCAAAGACACGGAAACAGAATGAATCGTGAAACTGTCCAATTTCGAAAATGGCATGGTCCTGTTCGGTGGAGTTTGGCCAAGCTGTAACGTTTCAAGAAAGGAGTTAGCGTGCTTAAGCACACTTAAGTCAGTACCATAAGAAAATGATGAATGTCAATTAGCATATGAAAAGCTTCCTCCGTTCGCCAGTTCGGTCTCTCTCAGCTCTTTGGGGACAGCTCCTTCCTTCGGGATACTTGGCAGGGTGATCACGTTTTTGAATATTAAGGCCAGGATTACACCGAAGGCTTAACGCGCGAAATTTAGTCTGGCGAAGCTAGAAGCGAAAAGAAATCACCCTTAAGACTTCGGCGTAGCGGAGGAACGGGAGCTCCTCCTAGGAGATTCGAACCTCTCGAGCTCCTCGTCACTCGTGGCATACATCATTTTCTTAGCCAATCGCGCCGCTTTCCAATGATAAATGAATCAGCTAGCTCTTAGACCAAGAACAGCATCAGGAAAAGGGCAACGTGAAATTTTTATGTTTGAAGACAATTATCCGTATATATGTAAGTCACCAGGCGCTTAGGATAAAATGAAACTGATAGTTTATGTGATAAGAGAAATTTAATTAGGGTAAATCAGGGAGTGATGGAACCTATGTGTGAGATTGAGCACCTACGTAACTTTTTGAAATACCCTTTAGGTTTCACGAACATTACCATATCAGTTCTATATGTTGTTATTTCCCGCCGAAAGTTTATCTAATCGCGTTGTATTTAGATAAAATGTAACTTCTTCCATCCTCCTAATTTAACTTGGATGTAAAAATTTCTTGCTTGCAATCTCGCTTAAAATCTGCTTAAAAACGGACACGTTTTATTAACCCTTTGCACTCGAGTGGCGACTGAGAAGCGACATTATTGTCGCTTGGTAAAAAATTGATTACACCGTACTATAGGTCTATGGGCCTCTCGTAAATGTCTAAGCAGCGAAATGGTTTGAAAGAACCAAACTTTAATGAACTGTTGCAAGGTCTTGTATGATATAAAAATACATCAAATATAGAAATGAATCTGATGTGCAATGTACCTATAGCAAAAAGATCTTCGAGTGCAAAGGGTTAAGTTTTGCTGCACAGTATCGAATTTAAAGCGTATTTATGCATTTTTTGCGCTTTTCTGTGTTTTTGTACGCTCTGGTTCAATTAACCCACAGTGTATGGGGTAGTTGCACCATTGTTATAATTTTTTATATGTTTATTCTTGGAAAAAGTATTATAATTTCTGTGCAATTGAACATTATTATTTAAGTTCCTTTGTAAACCTCTGTTTTTTTTTATTCAATTAATCATAGACGAAATTCTACCTTTTAAAAGAGTGGTCCATCACTTCCCAATTTTCTGTTAAGATTTGTCACGATATTTCAAGATTTCTTTCCAACGTTGCAAAAAATTGTTAACGACATTTCTTGATCCGTATTTAAGTGTGCAGCTACCGTAAGTGTAAAAAGCTGCATTTAATTTACTAAAAATATATGTTGAGTGCGGTATACTTTATTCTGTTAACTGTGTAAGATGAGTTAGCTTGTCATTGGTTAGCTAATGCTTAGAACACAATAATTTATTTCTCGAGGGATTATTTATTTTTAATTATTCTGCTATGCCTGTATCGAGCGTAAAATACATCATATTCACATTTGCAAGAACGAAAAGGAAGTATGTAGTTGGCTATAATTCTTACTCATTTTCAATGATGAACTAGAGATATTCAATTTCTGTTTGAAAGGTGAACACAGTTAACAGGTTAATCAGCTTGAAACAGTCCTTTCATGTTCATAATCAAAAGAACCAGAAATGAGCTTCGAAATTGCGACTTATTACAATACTTGCATACGTCAAAAAGCTTTGTTAAGGAGTGAGTACAACGGTATAGGCAGATCAAACGTGTCCATCTAAATCAGGGTCCCAAGCAAACCATTATATCAAGAGAGTTACATTAATCGTTCACGGAGTTTTGTTTTCATATTGACGGAAAAGAATGTAAATGCGCGCATCATGAAAATGAATCATGAATTAAGGGAATATTGCATTGAATGCCCTAATGCAAATGCGAAATCCTTGCATACAAAAGTATGTCAAATATCGGTTCACACGAGCTCATAAATATGAGGATTAGGATTAAAATAATAGAATGTTTAATAATTCTATAATTATTCACGTTTGATCTTCTGTGGTCGACCTAAATGTAAACGTATCTCTATGGTGAAAATATTCATACATTACATTCATAAAATGTAAAGACAATTATCTTCATAGGCTGAAAAATTAGTTGAAAGAATATCGAAACATTTCTTAGCAATAATAATCGGCAACAAAAAGGTTGCTGTTGTCATTATTAAATAAGTGTTACAGCTTTTCACATGTAGGTACTTCCGATCTACATATATACAGGGTGTCCGAACTTATTCCGATCAAACTTTATCTATAGTATTAAACTATATAGATTGTTTGAAGCGTTATTAAAAAGTTATAACAATAATACGAAGTACGAAGGAAATGGTAACAGATGTGCGGTTATGATGTGAAATAGGGGTAGATTAGCGATGTGTAAGGGAGACTAGGGTAAATCTGGGAAGGTGTACTAAGAATAAAATGGCATAACTTTGAAATTAATGTAATTAAAAAAAAATTGAAAGGGTAATTTATTAAAGCAATATTTTCATTGAACAATAGTTCATATTAAATTTTGACCAAAAAAAGAAAATCCCAAAAATAACAATTTTATATTATATCTGGGTAAAACTGAATATAGTATCTAATACTGCCCCTAACATCTATAACATTCGAGTTCATCCAATTCTTTAGATTCCCAATCAGTGCAGCCTCCATGAGCCCACCCAGAGCAAGTTATACACTGCACCCAACCTTCGTTCAATTTGAATGCACCAAAATAGTTCCTACTATGGTTCTTTCCTAATTACAAGGCATTTTGTTGAAGTCTAAAAATAAGGTTAAATTGAAATATTACAATGCATTATGAATAAAAAAAAAAGCACAGTCAAGTAATATCTGAAATACTGTTTTAATAATCTTAATCCGATTTATACATCTGATCTGTTTATGCGAGCTGCGTTTACGATTCGAGGTCGTTGAAGGTGTTAAATGCAACTTCTGTAAGTGCAATTTTTGTCTTGTATCAGTTACAATTTCCTTCATATTTTGTATTTTTGTTACAACATTTTAACAAAGCTGACTTGTTTATATAATACTTTTGAAAATATTGACACAGCTTGATCGAAAAAAAAGTGAGACACCCTGTGTATGTTTTTGGCGAAAATATTACGGGTAAATGCACTGTTTTATGAGAGACGGTGAATAAAAGTTTACATAGACTTCTTTGAAGTATTAATCAGCACAGTACACATTCTCGTCGGGAATTATAAAAAATAGAGGAAACGGACGTAAAAGTGAATGCAAAGAACGCGTCACAGATGATTGCGAAAAGGGGTAAATGTTCTGAAGTTATCAGTATCGGTATACGGTATTAATCAGATTAGTGTACAGTATTATACAAACCTCGAATTTTCGATGGTTCGTCAAGGAGACGTGGACGGTGATATGCGCGTCCATAACGATCGCACGACGTTTCAAGTACTATAACTGAAACATAGAAATGTATTTATACACGCGTATGTAAGTACATCTATAGATATCTCACGTAGGAGGATGCAGGCTTTCCATTAGCAGAGTAAGTGACCACCGCTCGCATTTTCTTTGATGTCGGTTAATTTACTAATAACATCGTTCCACGGCTCTTCGTCCACCCTCTAAATATTTGTATCGCCAACATATCGACTTGTCCTCGTGTAATTAAGCTACATTATTATTTGAGTGGAAGCAGCCGGGAAAAAGACCTGTCGCCACCAAATTCCTTCCAAAATGAACTTTCTGCCAGCTGCTGCGCTAAACCGCCCCAGATGAGTTTCCAAGCAAATTAACGGAAAATACAAGAACACCGTACAGAGGATTCGATAGTGTTTAAATAACCAGTCAATTCCATTTTTTATTAAATATCTTTCACTTATTTGCAAAAAAATATTGTTACGTGACATTGGAATACTTATTGTGTGTATTCAAACGTGAGAATGTTGTCCGAATTTAAGTACTGCTTCTTTCATTCCTGTAAATTTATTTCAGAGAATTCACTGTTATTTCGATTTTACAAAAAAATATTGTTATGTGACATTGGAATACTTATTGTGTGTATTTAAACGTGAGAATGTTGTCCGAATTTAATTTTTCACTTTCATTCCTGTAAATTTATTTCAGAGAATTCACTGTTATTTCGATTTTTGTATTTCCGAAATGTTTCTTACAACTTTGTACAACACGGGTGTGCAGGTTGGTATCCGTAATTGTGTAAATTTAATCCATTCCCCGAGCTCGTAGAAAGAAATGAATTTAGCAATAAATGGAAGATAGGTACGTACAACGTGATACCTCAATAGCGATCAAGATATTGTACAAGAAGGATCGATTCACGAGCTTTCCTGAATGTTTTCCGACGTTCTTGCGCGCATCTAATCGAGAACATTCTGAAAGCATAATCTCGGCCGATTAGCGTACGATCGAAAAGGAAAAAGAAGAAGAAAAAGGAGCGGAGGCACAGAGGGTTGAAAATCACGAGCGGTCGTCTCAAGAATAGAGAGAGGCAGGGCTAAAGCAGGGTAGTCGGTTCGGCGATCTTAGCGGGGGATTACGTAGAATTAAGTCCTGGACAGGGGCGTGCCCCCGTAACACTTAATTTTTCCCCCGATTTTTTAATCTCTCAGTAAATATCGTCCCACTCTGTCCCCCCTTCTGCCAGCTAGTCGGTCGTCCAAGTCTTTCGTGCTCTCTCTTACCATCGTCAAAGGAGAACCCATTTAAAAACCTCATCAATGCTTAAGCCCCCGCGCTACCATAGAAACTAATCCCTCCTATTTTAACGCAGAACGAAGGTGAGAGAAGGAGCCGAGCAGGGAAGAAGGAGAGGGCCGGTGGTACGCGCTTTTAAAAGTAAGACTCCGCCTTTATTAGTAGATACAACAGTTTTATTTCCACCGAAAAAGGCAAAGGAGGAAAAAGAAAGGAATCCCGCATACCATGTCTCCCCTTGTTTCTCTCTTACTCCCACTTTCCCCGTATTCTTAACTCGAACGGGGCCCTCATCTTCAAGGAACGAGCTTACCCAATGCTTCGACCTTTCAGACACGCCTAATTGGCAGCCCCTGTCAACCGTGCAAAAACTGGTAACACCTTGCTTCCGAATCTTAAACGGTTACCTAATGGACATATCTCTGTTTTTATCGTTTTAACGATTTTCGCCTTTCGTTTAGGTTAGGAAATCCTTTCTTCTCGAAGTCTATTTGGGCTTGAAGTGAAATTGTCGCGTTGTTTAAAACGCATTCTCATTTTATCGATATTTCAATACAACGGTGCACATTAATTAACGTTTGAATATGTTTTCGTCACTTTTTTTTACCTTTTGTTACCTTTTACCAGTGGGAAAGAAACTTGGGTCTCAGTTCAGATGGTGGGCGTTAAACTTTTCTTCATCCATCCCACCCTAAGTTATTTTGCGCGTATGTTTATATAACATATGTGGCTTCGTGGATCTGTAGACGCAAAATTACGAAAATATGTCATCTATTCCCATTTTCAGAGCTGCTTATGGCGGACTTTGACGCCATTTTTCTAGCCGATATCAAATTTGCCGAGCGAATCGCACTTATTTCAGTTATTCGCAGGTAGAGTACTATAACTTCCAGCTGTTATTTTTTTTCAAAATAATTTATCATCTGGAAAACCTCCCTTGTAGGATATAGCTTTAACTTAAGTTCTTCCAGATAGTCGTCATAATTGTTCCAACAGTGGCATCGTGAAGATTATAAAGTATCCGACGGGTTTTAATAGAAAGGCAGATCTTTTTTCAGAGTCCACTATACTGCGGCAATTTTTTAACGGTAATACGTATTTGTTGAAAAGATTTTTCACAAGCGTCAACTTTCGGTCAGGTTCATAGACGCACGGGCGAAACAAGCTCGCGTCGCGACTGTAATACGCTTTAAACTGTTAATAGAGTATCATGGAGGGTGTTTGGCTGCGGTTGAATCTCAAGTGTTGGACTAACATTCATGATGAAATTAATCTGGAGGAGCCGATCGGGGGTGGTGAAGCCGCCGGTTAAAAAGCTCCCATAGGTTTGTCCCCTTCTCGTTGACCTCGACCCTTCCACAGGATTCGTTCAAATACGGATGCGCTCGTCCCTGTATTCGCATGTGTAAATGTCCGTCTGCAACTCCAACTTTGACCGCCGATGGCCACTTGTGGGAGCAGTTGATTGACAATGCCATGTGTGTAGCTATACATATTCGTTATTTTCGACCGTTTCACGCTATCGTGAACGTCGACCTCCCTGTGTGCTTTAGTAATGAAACGCGCAAAGATCAGAGAATACATTTTTCAAGGATTTAGAGAATTTCATATCGTGTTCTCGTTCCATTTGTTCTCTGCGTTCTGAATCACAGCGGAGAATAAAAATAATCGATACCTTAATTTTTATCTATCTTATTGTATAATTGTGTTCAAGTATTACAATCGTTACTTTAAATAGTAGTGTCAAATTTGAGTAGCACTATTTTCGATAACACGACAGTCTGACTGTGCAACAGGCCTCATTCGTTTTAAGCCACGAAGTATAATAACTTCGATTTCTTTCTCGCATTTTGTTTTTAGGAAAACGAGCCGCGAGGTTTCTCATAAAATTACCGACGAGATAACAGTCTTTGAGCTAACGAAACCGTGGCAGGGGTGAAAATCGAGCGCTTAACATAACAATAGTCACTCGGGAAAACTGAATCTGCTGGTCTGCGACGTATTCTCGTGAGAGCTGATGCAAAGTAGGATGAAGACCAAGAGTTACAAGTTTTTTATGAATTACCGATCTTGATAAATGGTCCTTTCATCGCGCTTTCTTTCGGTAATCCCTGCTATTTCTGAAAATATCTTTTATTAAACAGGTTTACTCGTTTTATAGCGCGTAATTTAATACTTTTCAACGCGCTTCTGTTCATGATTCACTGGATACTCGGTGTATTTAAAGTATGGACAAAGTTATGTTGGAATTATTGACAGAATCTCGTTTAAATAGATGAAGCAAGTTTGTACGAATCCATATCGAAGGAAGCTTCATTAAGGAATGATAGGAAATCAAAGATTCATTTGCTAAATTCTGAACAAATGTAGAAGCAGCTATTACGTTGAACCTTGCCCCTTGTTCTCCTGTAATTTATTCACCTTCCCTTATATACATTTTCTCGCGTTTTTTCTGTTTATATTCCTTTTAATTTTTATTTTTTTCATTTTGGCTTCCTTGGTGTAGGAATTTTTTTTAAAATATTGAATTACTTAATTTTTCAGAGCTTTCAATTTTCATTTATTGTGTATTATTGATCTGGAAATCTTAAAAGAGTGGACGATGTAATGAATGTTTGGAAATATTGATCGATAGGGTTCGATTTAGGGATGTAGGGCTTTCGATCAAATTTTCAGCATGTATATAGCTAACATAAATCTACAAAACGTATTTATTTAAGTTTTCATTACTATTTTCTTCGTGATTCCGACCAATGGCAATTTTTCCTCCGTCCTCAAACCGTTTGGTCCAATTTTAAAAATATTATTCTACTTTGAAGGGTCTCCACATATTTCTGTACCTGACTGTATATCTGTAGACAGAAATGTACCTTGAAATGTCAGCGTATTTTCTAATTTTCTACTACTACAGTCAATATTTAGCAAAAATACTGCACCATTATGGAATGTATAATTGGCTTATAATTACAAAAGCTTTTGAATCAAAATGCCTACAAACTGCAGCTAATAGATGTTCGTCACTTTCGGTCAGTTTTTCATCCACTTACCGTGGCTCGACGTCAAGTATTATATTAGTTGGCGTATTGTATGTAAAGCCATGTTAGTTCGACGGTGATAAATAGATATCGGTAAACAGTCGGCTGCGGCAGCAGTCGGATAAATTAACGAGGTCTCCGTAAAAGAGCAACAGCAAGTTTCTCTCCCGTGAATTTCTCCGTGAAAAAATAATTGGCATGCAAATAAAAAAGCAAAAGGGGGAGGAAAGTCTTTCGCGAACCCCTTTGACGTATGTATCAATAAAGACAGAGGGTTGTTTCGCCTGGGTAACGTATAAGATCTGGCAGCAGCGTAGACGAAAATATCTTCCCCCGATGACTTTTTCCAAATGAAGGTAAGAGTTTTATGAATCAACACACGAAGATCAAAAGCCGCATTTCTGATAATTGGTAGATATCTTCTCTATACCCTTGGTCGATCCATGAAGAAACGAACCGTTCACATCGCGATCTCCCGTGTACACGGCTTCGTTTGAAGATTATGCACATTTGACGGTAGCCAACAGGAAGAAACGTGGTATATTTATTTCGTGCTTTCGAAGTAACGGTTCTAAGAAGCTATGGTTTCAATGGGATGCAAGAGGAGCTCGATGTAGTCTGGTATCGACGAGATTGGGGGGTGGTTGACGGTCGTACACGTGAAGCAGACGAGGGGGCGACTGTCGCCGGATGTCTGTGCTTTACGCTTTACTTTTATTTATCGCCGTGAAAGACGAACTTCATACCGGCGAGCTGCCACGTCGTCGACTTTTCATGAAAAAAGAAAAAGCAGCTGGTTTCCCGTCTGCGTTCGCTATGTGCTAAATGGTACTCGGTAATTTCTTGAGTGAAATCGCTGCTTCTTTCCGTTTATTCTTCGCTGCCCCTTTGAGGACTTCGCTCTACCGCCAGCCTCCTTCGAAACGGCTTCAATCGACTAGAAATAAAAGAATGGGCATGAGTAATTTTAGCTTACTGATAAAATCCTTCGTAATTTTTCACTTTTCCCTTCCTCTTTTTTTTCGTGTTAGTATTGTTGTTGATTTAGTCGAAAAATTGTGTAGTTTAATATTTCCTAAGGGAATAGAGGAACTATGAGTGGAATTATTTGAGGCTTCCGGGTGTAAGCCGTGTCCAAAAGAATTTACATTCCGACGTTTCGCCAGCATTGCAGCCTCCTTCCGTTTTTTTAAATTGATCGATCAATTAAACACCGACCTTTGATTCAACTAGACACTGATTGGTCAAAATCACTGATCCGGAAAATGTACACAGGTACTTAAAGGAGTGAACACCCAGACGCACACTATTACCAGTACGTCTCCAGACCCTGATGACGCTAGCTGCAATGCTGGCGAAACGTCGGAATGTAAATTCTTTTGGACACGGCTTACACCCGGAAGCCTCAAACAATTCCACTCGTATCAATACGGGCCGTGAAAGTCTGAAAACTCTCAGAGGAACTATGGTTATGATGTTATGTTTGTAAATTAACTGGCGATGAGTTAACAGTTGTTTTTTAACTTCATCTTCCTTGCGTTCAGTTTCTCAAGAAGATTCGTGTAACTTCTTTATGTTTTGGAAACTGAAGAATTTGTTGAAAAGTGAACGATTGAACAGACAGAAGAAAATTCTGTGGCTGATTTGAGTTTCTGTGGAGGGTTATTTCCAAGGGGACTATTTTTATTTAGAATAATTTTTTATAAGTACATGATCAAAAATTATTTACAAATACGGATGCATTCATTTTAGGAATTTGAAAAAGCGACATCGACTTTTTATTTAAGCAATACCTAAAAACGGAGCAACTAAAAAATACTTGAAAATTTTAATTTCTCACCCGGTACTTTCATATGTTATTTTGTTAGAGCGTCTTCGCTTTTTATCGATGCGATACGATCCACAAATCATAGATCGTTAAACGGGCGAGTTTTATACTAAAATACGAGGAGTGTATTGGTCGGTTTTGAGAAGGGTTGAAAGCCTCCTTAATTTTGGGATGTAGATTCAAAAGAAAAGAATGGACGGACGAAGGAAGGGGTTAACTTCTAATTGTTTTGTTAAATGACGCGCGAGTAAGAATCCCTGGAAGGACTTAAGCTTGAAAGCGAGCGCCGGCGGCGGTTTCAGTTCATTTCGTCTTCTCTCGCGCTTCCTGCTTTCTTTCTCTTCTCTCTTCTCTGATTCCTCCTCTCCTCTCCGGCGAGCTTCTCTGCTGCCTTAATTCTTAGCTTTATTCTCTTCTAAGGCTCTCTCTTAATTTGTTATTTCTCCCTCCACCAGCTTCAGCCTGCGTACTATCTTACCTTTCGCAATTTATACTCTGGAAGAAAGAGAGAGTAAATGGGAGAAAGAGAGGCCACTGAATGCCAAGCTTAAGCAGACAATGCTTCGCTTTCAAACGTTGGCTTCGAAGATCTTTCTTTTGCATTAGATACTTTAATTCTTTAAACGTGCCTTCCCACCATCTGGGATACCCTCCACCGTTCCTACAAACCCTCCGTCAAAACTGCTTCAATCGACGAACATTTATTTCTCGCGATATTATATTTATTTACTGATTTCTGTAGTTCTGTCAAAACGAATTTTCAGAAAGAACGTTTTGAAAGTTACACAAGGTATTCGGCTATTTTTAGGGGAAAATTAAAGGGGTGGTTCTGGAAGTTGATACAAGACGAACATCAAGAATAAAAATATTGCGTTTGAAGCTTGGTTCTTTAGTTATTAACGTTCTAAAATATCACTGTAATCGAGCAAACCTCCCTACGCCAATGGATATAGGGCGCGTCAAGATGCGGGGGGGTCAGTGATCCTTGAAACCAACGACACATGGCTACCACCTTACCTGGTGCAAATCGTAGAGAAGACATTACTGAATTTGCAGCACTACCGTATGGTTCACAATGATAGACTTGCATATCGCAAAGTTCTTCAAATGTGTATTCCATTGTGCGCTGCAGACACAACGTACACTATGCATACAACAAACATAACACACGCAAACTATTGAAAAACTAAACAGCTGAAAAACAAGAAAAATAAATTAAACCTATATTAAAAGTACACTGAAATGTAATAAATTAACCAAACTAGAACTAATTAACTTACTACTTTATAACTATAGATTGAAGAAAGAAATTAATGTAAGTGGAATGTTTGTTTATCGCGTTAAGTAGCTTCTCAGAAATTTCGTTTTCGAAATGATTCTGCCCTTCCAAAGCTTCAACCGTTAACCTTCTGACATTTTTTAGACACGTCTGATTAATACCGATTTCACTTTCCCCTTGTCAACTTCGAGCTGGACATAGGAAGCAAAGGTATTGGCAAACGAACTCAGTTATCGTAAATTTTGCTTCCTGAATAAATATTCAACCACTTCCACGTGGTGTTTTAGCCAATTGGATGATACTGCTCTCTTGAGGAAGCCAATCGTGCCTTTCCTGATTCTTGTAAAAGGCTAGAACAGCTTTGAAAGATAAGTCAGTATACAGGGTCATCGGCAACTATCGGTAGAAAATTTAAGGGGTGATTCTGCAAGCCAAAGTAAGACGAAAATAACAATAAATAATGAATGAAGAATAAGAAAATTGCGTTTGAGGCTTTGTTATTTAGTTATTAACATTTGAAAATATCCCTGCTGCCGAGCAAACTTTCCTACAGTAATGAATGTAAGTACAGTGATCCTCAAAACCAACAATATATGCTTACCTCTTACAAGTCATAGAAAAGACTACAGTTTACAGGTACGGATACAGGTGCATGTCGGAAAGTTCTTCAAATGTGTATTTCCATACATACTGTAATATAAGAAACACGACATGTACTATGCACACTACATGCACAACACACAAATGACAAACTAAAAAAAGGCAAAGGAAGCTAAAAATCTAAAGAGAAATCAATTAAACCTATATTAAATTTTTACACTAATATGTAATGAATTAAAGTTAACTTTACTCAAATTGAACTAATAAATATATTTATTTCACATAATCGCTTAACTTTATTTAACACATACTAAACTAGAACTAATTAATTTACTGTTTTATGACTATGAAGTGGTGTATAACTACCAGAAAGATGCTAAAATAAGTGCTGCATTCGACTATCGCGTCCAGTAGCTCTTCAAAAGTTTCTTTCTTTGTCAAAATGATTCTGTTCTTTCAAAGTAGCTCTAGGCTTTTAGAAGAATCAGAAAATACGCGATTGATTTCCTCGAGAGAATAATATCCTCCAATTGGCTACAAATTTGATGTGATGCTGGACAAAAGTTTATTCAGAAAGGGAGATTTACAACATCCGACTTCCTTTGCCAAAGCTTCTATATCGTACGTCTGACTTGAAATTGTTAAGGAACAGTTTCAATATCTGACAGCGCGCTTCTAAGCAAGGGTATGACAATAGAAAAAGTAGAAACGGTATTTACTAAGTTGATATGTTTAAAAAAATCTCGGAAAGTTAACAGTAGAAGCTTTGAAAGGACAGAAATATACCAACAACGAAGGCAAAATTTTTGAACAGCCACTCGACACGACACGGAAGCATAGCACTTATTTCTAATTTTCTTTTAGTTAAAAATAACAGGTTAATTACTTTATGTTTATTACAATCAGTTAAATTTAATTTATTGCGTATTAAGTACACACGTTATGTTTGCAGTACATGATAGATATGAAGAACTTTCCGACGTGCACCAGTGTAATTTTGAAAGAAGCGGTAGTGCCGCAGATGTCACTAACCTTCTTCTGTACAACTTGTACGAGGTAAGGTGCCGGGGCCATGTGTCGTTGGTTTTGAGGATCACTGTACTCCCCGTGCCTTGATGTGCCCTACATTTTCTAGCGTAGAGAGGTTTGCTCGACCACAGGGGTACTGAAAACCAAGCTTCAAATACAATCTTGTTTCTCTTACTCTCTATCCTTTATTGTGACTTATAAATAGAATCACACCTTAAATTTTGTACCAATAATTGCCAAACGCCTTATATACATGGGTACTTAATTCAAGTCAAATTCGAGTTTCAATTGTTTCCACAAGATGTTCTTTGTGTCTGATTTACTTCCTATTTAAATGTAAATTTCATATCTCCATGTAAACAAACTATGAACACTTTGAAATATTCTCAGTTGATGTCGAAGTGTTCTACAAGTGTTCTCTGGAATTAAGTGTAAAAGGAAATCCAGAAGATTATGATCTGAAGATTCTGTTGATCGGGTAATGGGATTTCTTCGGCTGTAATCACTGTGGGACGTACCATGTTTTGTACAGGGTGTAAAAAAATTAATTGTCATAGCGTTAGGGGGTGAATCTACGTCCCTGGATTGGTGAGCATTTCTAAAGAAGAATTAGCTGCGAAATTGTTTATAACATTGAAAATTAACGTTAAATTTCTTTTTACATCAACGTATTCCGCTCGATCAGAAGAGAGACATCGTGAAAGGAGTCATATGCCGCAAACAAGCAGTTTTCGAGATAAAGTTTTGGCAACGATATGATTAGGCACAATCGAATGTAGAGGCAAGGACCTACTACCCCCCTGTCATTCGGTAAGATCTAGCCGCGTGGCAGACGCTCGGTTCAATGGTGTGCGTGTCCCTACACAAACGGCGTTTAAAGGGACAGCAAAGTTTAAAGGATGCAAAGTGCATCGCTCGAGGACATGTCTGAACCAAATGACCTTCTTCCCTTATCTAACCAAACTGTAAATCATCAATAGTAGAATTTAAAAAGAAAGTTGTGAAACAGCTGTTAATGTTATTGGACTTTCAAAGACCATCACTTTACAGCATTTAATATATGCATAACACACTTCTGCGAAGAATAACTGTTCTAATATTTTCACTCGTCAATTAAATGTTCAAAACTTATAAAAATCTTGCCTGCCCACCTGCTTACACGTGTGCACTACACTGTTTTGTAATCTATTACAATTTGATAAATTTTAGATTGTCTAATTATATTCTATTACACACTCTAATGACACTTGTCACGCACCGATAATAAAAGCACACACGATGACAATGATGATAAAATTATTATTAACACTACTTATGATACTGGGACAATTACTATTGTTGTTTATACTATTATTTAAGAAACATTAAAGTAGATGTCTAAAAAATTGATACAAATGTATCTGAAATCTGTGATTGCTCTGACAATAAGGTTCTTTCTTAACCATTGTCAAAACGATTCGCTAGACTAAAAAGTCCAGCGATTACATACTTAACTTTGTGCAGAATGAAAGAACGCGTTATAATACGCTAACGAAAACAAAGGGAGTGATTAGAGGAATCAGTGAAAATGAAGGTTCACCGTTGAACAAAATTTATGGCGTCCATATATTTCGCTTGTCTTGCACACTGAAATTCGAAGCTGGTAGTAACTACACTGCTCGCCAAAACAATTTCAATACCTAAAAATTGGATTTACACAAATCTGGAAATCACATTTCGGGTTACTCTGAGGAGAAATTGGACCTTCTTTAACAAAATTTTAAACACATTTCCCTTTCAATATCCTAAACAATATATGCAAATTTTGGATTTGTGCTACTTCGTTTTTCAGGCGTTGCGATTCTTTTGCCGAGCAGCGTATTTACAAACTTCGCGTGTTGTCCCTAAACTCTTTGGAAACAGCTTGAATAAAATTAGAATCGTCTTGATAACGGTTGAGAGCATCTCAAAGCGATCACAGATTTCAGATACATTTGTATTCAACTTTTTAGTCTTATTATTTGTAGTTGCTGTATAAAGAATAAACAACAGTTGCTTTAGTATCATAAGTAGTGCTAATAACAATTTTATCATCATTGATGTCAAGTGGGTATACTGTACGATAAGTGTTATTACTAGAACGCAGATGTTTATGCACTTAAAATGTGTTCAAATATGCAAATAAAGTGCGTGAAGTATGAAAATATAATTATATTGAAAATATGCCATAATAATTGAATCTTTATTATTTAAACATTACAAGTATAATTTAAATAATAATAAATTGTAAGCATTTTTTCTATGTTAGCCGTTGTTAATTGATGACGTATATCAATTAAAATGTTATTACTATTAGTGCATATTTGTGCATAATGAAACGGTGGGTAACAGAATATAATTAGACAATCTAAAATTTATAAAAAAGTAACACATTAAAAAACAGTGTAAATAGTAGTAGTGCACACATATAAGCAGGTGATCAGGCAAGAGTTTTATAAGTCTTGAACATTTAATTGACGAGTGAAAATATTAGAACAGTTATTTTTCGTCGAAGTGTGTTATGCATATATTAAATGCTGTAAAGTGATGGTCTTTGAAAGTCCAATAACATTAACAGCTGTTTCACAACTTTCTTTTTAAATTCTGCTATTGATGATTTACAGTTTGGTTAGATAAGGGAAGAAGGTCATTTGGTTCAGACATGTCTTCGAGCGATGCACTTTGCATCCTTTAAACTTTGCTGTCCCTTTAAACGCCGTTTGTGTAGGGACACGCACACCATTAAACCGAGCGTCTGCCACGCGGCTAGATCTTACCGAACTACCGGGGGTAGTAGGTCCTTGCCTCTACATTCGATTGTGCCTAATCATATCGTTGCCAAAACTTTATGACGGGGGGTAGTAGGTCCTTGCCTCTACATTCGATTGTGCCTAATCATATCGTTGCCAAAACTTTATCTCGAAAACTGCTTGTTTGCGGCATATGACTCCTTTCACGATTTCTCTCTCCTGATCGAGCGGAATACGTTGATGCAAAAAGAAATTTAACGTTAATTTTCAATGTTATAAACAATTTCACAGCTAATTCCTTTTTTACAAATGCTCACCAATCTAGGAATGTAAATTCACCCCCTAACGCTATGACGATTAATTTTTTTACACCCTGTGCATAACTATAAATAAATACAACTACAAAATAAAATACATATGTACACATGTTTCCTTCAGAAATAAAGAATCACCCTATGTAACAGTTACAATTGAAAGATATCCATTACCAGTGTAATCTTCGCCGAATTGTATTGCAAATATAATTGTAACAAATTTTATTTCACGACAGCGCTCTAATGTAGGACATAATCAGTTAGCTCTTAATGAGAATCTACTTTAACCTATTAAGGAAATAACTCGAGATTTACTTTGTAAGTTACGGAATTACTAGTACGATGGAACTGTATCGAAAGCATGTTACTTAAGACGAAAACTATCGAATAACCGTCAAACGTTAGCATATACATTTGACAATGAGTTGTCAGACCATTCAGAAATGTTGCTATAAGTGACGTAGACCCAGATCAGATATGACCTAACAAAGAACGCCTTACATAGGTTTCATACTTCTCGATTAATTAAGGCAATAGAGTCTACATAAGTTTCGTTCGTGAAATAACATCGAAAGGAAAGACACTTCAGAAAATGTACAATTGAATGCTAGAAATTGTCTTTAAAGCAGGCATGGGCAACCTTTCCTAGTTCGGGGGCCAAATCATCATTCTGTCTCCGAGTCGAGGGCCGGACCAAATTATTATACAAAATAAATCGATATTAAATGAATTAAAGCAAGTTGCTACTTCATATAATGCTTTGTGATTAATGTTAATGTGAAGATTGAAGACAAACTTCGGGGGTTGCCCATATGCGCTTTAGAGTGTAGGTCTTCTGATAGTATCCATTTTTCTATAAAAGAAACAAACTTGTATTTACGTTTCGATAAACCAAAACAATACATTCATTCGTGAAAACTGAAATATAGGTCAGTGTAATCGATTCCGATTTCAAAATATATAAGTTTACTTCGATCAGCGTGGTTGCAGTTTTGCAAGCGTATAATTCCTGTATTGCAATCTGATACTGTTTCATAGGAACACCGACCAACGTAAACCGCCATAATTATTCGATACCTCTTGACGCACCTAATTGGACAACTTGGTCGGTAAGTGGTGCCGGAAGAGAGCAAGACGAAGAGGATAGGAAGAAGAAATTAGTGGCAAGGGGTAGAAGAGGGAAGAGACGATACTGACCGTTGATTTCTACAGACCATCCGTGGACCAACCATGGGCTCGTAATGGCCACTTTGAGGGCCCGCCATAAGCTTTCCCAAAGAGACGAACCCTTGCCCTAAGTGGTCTTACGCTGACGTTTCGAAGAGGTAGATACTTACTTTGCCTATCCGCAATATGACCTAACCTTTTGCCCTATCTCTCTATCCTGCTCTCTTTCCTATCGTCCTCTGCCTTAAGTTTACCTCTCTCTTTGCTATTTCCCTCGCCACGTTTGCTCCTCATCTTCCCTTAGCCATCCTCAGTTTCCACCTTTTTTTCCAAATGTGTTCCAAATTCAACGTTCGGTCATCTTGCGTAAACTTTCGAAAACGGCGACTAATGTGAATCGCAGAACGTTTTCATTATCAAATACCTTATTAATCACAATTCTCACTTGAGAAATTTCCAAATTTCTAAATCTCTACTCTATCTCGATTACCGTGACGTTTGCTATAACATTGAAAAACGGCTTAGAAGTTCCTAACGCTCCATTCACAATTGGATGGCAATGATGCAGCAAAGTTGATTCCTACTACTTTAGGTAATTCACAACAGAATTCATCGATGAATAAAACTTCGTCGCATTTTAATGTTTTCCAAGGGACAATGGAAATTTGGGGCCGCACAGCCGTGTTACGTTCACGACCTGCAGGTGTATGCACAGGGTGTACGGAATAATACAAGTTGAATCCGACAGTTTTAATATTGCGAAAGCCGAATGATACAGGGGCAGTTGAGCGCGGGGGGAGAGGTGGTGGTGGCGGCAGAGGAACGTAGAAGAGCAGAAGTACCGTCGAAACAGGGGTTTCAGAGGCTAAATGGAGGCACTGCAGAAGCAAGGGTTAACTCAATAGAGCTATAAGTGAATTACTTATCGCGTACACCCAGTATACAGACTAGATGCGTTTAGCTATAGGTCACGGATACTAAGGGACCAGGCTGTATTTCATCGACGTGAATAAATACACGTACCCCTTTTTCCAACCGCGGCGATATTTTTTGAAAATTTCGATTTTCCCTTCTCGAACAATGGTAACACGATTAAGCTTGATTATGTTACGGAATATTCGCTTTGATGCGAACCTTTTTTCACAGACACGCGGCATCATGCGTTCAACTTCTTTTTGTAACCGTTAATCGCGTTTGCAAGGATACCGTGTGCAAACAATATCGATATTCTGCACTTTAAACAAAGTTTCATTGGTGAAATGTGAGGATCGTAAAAAAGTAAAACGGGAACGCGTACGACTTATGCGGAGAATTGTAAGTAAGTTTCCTTTGTCTTTAATTGTATTTATGGTAATCGCTTTTCAGCACGTCGAACTATTTCCCGGGTATAAGAAATTGTAGAAAACCGAGTTTTAAATGTTATGCCCTCCGAGAACCCTTAGGAGTCCTTCTAGTATTGGGATCTTTGATGGACGCCTGGTTGCTCAAGAAAATTCAGTTAGCCCGCAGCTTTGTGTCCTGTCGCGAGGCATGGGTTGGAGGGGTGATAGTGCTCGGACGGATGTCTCTGCTTCGAACTTAATTAGCCGTCGCAGCCTTAATTACTGCCTGATATTGCTTCGGGACAATTAATGCAATTAACCGGAGAAAGTGTTGAACATCGTCTTTTCTTTCGAACTTCGTCTTCAATCGTTCGTCGTTACAGAAGCTCTACCCTTGCCTTTTTATCGAAATGGAAAAATCATGGAGGCAGAACTGACTAATTTCTTTTAGACGTCGCCTTTTGCACCTTTCGTTCAGTTCTTTTATTTGAAATTCGTGTAGGTATCGAGGAACAGTGTCGTTGAAAATTTGATGCATAAGTTATTAATGCGTTTACCTTTCGAATATAATTTCATTGTGTAGTAAATGTGAATTTTTATCCAATCTGGAATGCATGACATTTATGTTACGAAGAATTTTCTCTATTTTCGCTATATTTGTCTGTTGAAAATAATAGACAAATCACACGGAGGAAATTGACCCTTGCATCGAAGGTAGTGGTATCTGAAAGGAATATTAATCAAATTGTAACACTTATATTGCATAAACAGTGCTCTATCCTCAAGTCGAATTACAATTTACCGTTTAAACATTTCAATTCTTTTTTTTAATTTCAAGTTTGCATTACTTGTAGATACAAGTAATATAGTCAGTGCCATTGTTTCTGGAAAAAGGTACGTTATCAGCAATTTTGCGAAAGGTGAAAGCGCTTTTAAGAATGTTATTGTAAATTTATTTTCGATAAAACCACAAATGTCACAATTCTATTAAGAAGTCTATAATTGAAAGCAAGTAGAAGCCACTGGAACATAAGTGTTTATTTATCGAGGGACATTTCACTTTTAATTGTACTGCTGTGTTTGTATCACGACCATCATACATCATACCTGCATTTGCAAAAACGGAAACGTGGTAATTAGTTACAATTTTTACTTCTATTTAATTATAAAGCAAAGACATTCAATTTCTGTTTGAAAGATGAGCTCGATTGACCCCTTGCCGTATAACGAGTCAGACTCGTGTCACAGATTTTGGACAAGATTTAATAAAAACAGTTTTATATCGGTAATAAATATTAATTTTACTTCCAATTTTCGATTTAATTTATAAAACTGAAGATTGCCAAATTTAATTACTTAATCTATGATACATTACCTTTTCTTGCAATATAGTACTAAAACAGTACACAGCTGACGCTTAGACGCGTAGCCAGGAAAAGAAATCATACTTCAAGGGGTTAATAGATTGATACGTTTAATCCAGCGCGACTTGCTAATAATTTACATTATCCAGAATGTTTTCTCTTAAAATTTATAAAAACATAGTAAAATGTAGATACGGTAAGAGAATAATTTTTTTGGACATTGCACCGAGTTAAAAAAATACAGAGCCACGGTACGGAATATGAGATCCCACAGTATTTTCATAAATAAGTGTTGCAATAATGCGGCAATTTTTCGACAACATCGTCCGCGTGAGATTGCCATTCACGTGGATACGACATTTCCATTAATACGACGCCATTAAATGTGTTCCTTCTCGTCGCGAGTTTTTATAGTCATTTACGAAGAAGGTTTGTATAACATTAAAGCTAAGTTATTCGATCAGTTTGGTATTATCGTCTAAATGAAGCATTAATAAACTGTTCTGAGATTAACACATTGCGTACGGCATTCTGCTCGCTCAACGCGCTTCCAAGGCCCGCACATTTTTGAACGCTTCAGAAAAACTTTGTGCAATGCACTTTTTTATTTTTCATTTATAAAGTATTCTTAAATATTACTACATATTTCTTATACATCTATTTCGTATGTAGGCTTTTTTACATTTTAACTATTATTTATTATATAAATAAAATTAAATCGATTAGTTATTATTTATTTTACAAACTTGAATAATGCTGCAGAGTGTGATATCTGGTGAAGCATTCTCCTTTGCGCAATGGTATTTGGCATAATTTGCAACTACACTACCGGCCAAAAGTTTGGAATCACTGAGCATTGCAATTTACAGAAAAATTTACAGAAAAAAGTCAGCGATTTTGAGAATTTTTTATCGTTCGAATCAAGTGATATGAGACAAATTGATAAAAGTAAAATCTATAAAAAATTAGCAGCAGATTTAATATTGTTGAAAAGTGGCAGGTGATTGCAAAGTTTTGGCCGGTAGTGTATATCTGGTTTCGCTCCTTTTTCCACTGGACGAACAGATTTTACCTTTTCTTTTTTTTTATTTCGCTAATCATTTGTCATAAGAATATGCAAGGCTTCGTTGCATTGGTAACGTAACAAAAAAATCTGTTTTTAATTTCTTGAGTCGTCGATGCGCGCGTATGAAAAAACATTAAAACGAGGTATATACGGTATATCTCGTGACCCATACGCAATGTGTTAATTGAACTTCTTTTTTTCTCAAGCCCAGGATGTTTCTAATACGAGACCCTAGCCTAATTATTATAAAAAAATTGGCTGGTAATAATGCAGTAGTACAACAGTAAATAAATGAAGCGAGACTATAAAATATAGATAAATAGATATTTGGGAACTTCCAAGTTACACGGCGCGGCGTTACAGAGGGTTAAACAGGGTCTCACATTAGGAGCACTTTTTTCAGACCACAAATTTTGTACTTCACTATATTTTCCCTATTTCCGTAATAAATAATAGTACCTATTAAGCTAACATTTTTCTTAAGTATGTATAAATAAATAACGAATGTAGTGGTCAAAAAACTATTAACCCTTTGTATTACCCGATATTTAATCAAACATAAATGTGGTCTCATATTCGGTACCGTTACTCTGCTACTACCGTCACAAATCGCAAAACTCTTCTTACAGAAGAATATCCTATATATTGGAACGAAAGAAATATCGAATTGAGTTCAATCGGAATTCCATAAATGATTAAAGCACATAATTATATCTGTATTTTAAGCAAAACAGGTTAACACTGAACGTACCACGCCGGGTCAAATGACCGGTTTTAAAACCATGCGTCTATTTCTTCCCGTTCTTGTTAAAAATAAAAATGCAAATATGTAATTTTTTTTATTATTATCTAAAGACTATTTTCTGCGTTGTTTCCTATATTCAATTAACAATCGAAAAATACGATTATTTCATAACCGGTCATTTGACCGCCTACGGTAAGAATAGGTATACATAAAGTGTCGGTACGATTAGTGTTAACATTAGCATCTTTCGGAAAAACGTGAATGTTCAATACTGGTAAGTATTATCGCTTGTAACCTTCCGAATTTACATTCTACATGTATGCTTCTATTTGTACCGGTATGAATCGAATTTTCCAATCACGGTTTACTTACATAAAAATTCACTTTTGGAAAGTCGCTAATGGGCCATTTTCACTGGGCTGGTAGTTTTAGTGTTAATACTGTACTGGACTGATTAGTTGTTTCATTTCTTCGTACTGTGAAAAGAACTATACAAAAGCCTTGTTCAACGTCGTCGCAGAACGTGTTCCAGCAGATTAATTGAAAGAGCTAATTTCGGCAATGGCGAAACTGTAGTCTTCTCAAAGAACTATACAAAAGCCTTGTTCAACGACGTCGCAGAACGTGTTCCAGCAGATTAATTGAAAGAGCTAATTTCGGCAATGGCGAAACTGTAGATGAATGCAGTTGATCAAACATGGAAGAAACGCAAAAAGGAAGGTGTTCGAAGAGGGGTGAAACGGAGAGGTTAGGAAAGAGCGAGTGCCGCGAAAGGGATGGAAAGTAGCTCGCATAATATACTCGTCGCGGTATAATAATTCAGAAATTTGCATATACGCGGGTTAACTCCTCAAGTAGGTTATCTATGCTGAAAGTTTTCTTCGTGATATATATATAACGCATCCACAGTCGAGTAGCGGGAGAGAAGCTACGTATACATCGCCTTACGTCCGCGCCGTCGAGGAGGTTACAGACGAGCCTTCAGCAGCGAACTTGCCTAACTAGACGCAGGTACAACGGAATATACGTTGTACCAGCGAGACATTATCTTTTCGAATTTGAATTACCGGCTGCGGAGTTCCTTCCTTTTGGTTAAAGCCGCCATTTATGGGGAATTTATGTATGAACCGTGGCTGTGCAGTCGGGATCACTGTGAGAAAGAAGTGCCTTTAATCAATTTTGCAATTAAAATGTGTCATCGCATTTAAATATAATTATCATTATTTACATTCAGGTGATAACACTAAAACTGAAGAGAGGTTTCATAATATAAAGTTCCATTTCACTGTTCAGCAAAAATTCTTATTTTAATCAGGTTTTAAAAGTGAGTACTACTTGGTAGAAAATTTTACTCGTGAACATAAGTCAGTTGCATTTTATTATTTTCCCCAAAAAGCGAAGCTTTTTTCATTCCGAAAATATCAGACCGTCCCATAAGGTCGTACCGAAAGCGAATGTTTTAATGAAAATCCAAGGAAATTCCATAGCGACGACATATACCTAACGGTCTGTCTTACCAGAAAAATAGGAAAATAGAAAAGAGTTATCAAATTTAACGGTTTGTTAGAAATATTGATCGAAATTATAAAATTCGACACAAACTTACGGGATGACCTAATACAAGCGCCTAAGAATGTTTTGTATTTCTCTAAAAAATGAGTATAAATAATTTGTGGAGATTGTCGAGATATCCGAGAAGTTGGTATTTCATCCTTTTCTCACAATTTACCGAACTTCGTCAATTCTGATTAGTCGGCGGTTATCGTTTAAGCAGCTTGATGTCGAATACCACACGAGCAAACCCTATTCACGTGATTTACACCCCCAAATCTCTTCCAAACCATACACTTCAATAGCGCAAAAGGGACATCGACAATGTCCGTGTAAGACGCACGTTCACCCACCGTCCCGGACCTAATCCAAATTTCAAAACCTCACATTAGCCTTTGAGGTGATCGTGCCGCATTTCCTCCGTCTACTTACCATACGGCAGTTCGGTTTGGTGTAAGGTTAGCGCAAAAATGTATTCTAAATGGAAATTTTTATTAAAAACAGATATATTAAATTTTGTTCAAATCAGAGTATTTTTCTTGATTATCTATCTATCTGTCTTGGCCAATGTTTTGTTACTTTCAGGGGATAAAGTATGCTGTAAGATCTTCAACCTAATCTTGGAGCTCCTCCTCATTTCTGAAACGTACCTGTACAAATGCAGGAGCAATACCTAAGTTATAGGCTGGATAAAAATGGGGTAATATGCTCTGCATAAAGGCCTCCTGATCGAATCTATTAACACATTCGAGACCTATTCCCCAGCTTATTTGTCGTGCAAAATGATAAAGATTAGTATAATCAGTTTCGCAGAATAAGGCATGTAAAGAATAATATTGCCATTGATTCGTAGATTAAGTAAAGAATGAATAATCCGCAATCAGCGGAGCAATCAAAGAATAAATATGTGAGGTGATGAAGTTACGAAGAAAGTAAAGACTTCGTGTTACTTTATATTGCCGGTTTCTGGGGATAAAGAATTTTCCCTTTGGGTATACCTATTAAAAAATATTGTTCCATTTCGCAATAAAATATTTCACAAAATACTTACTCTTGTAACAGAACTCTTTTCTACGAAAAGATCGACGCAGCATAAAATAAGTGATAAATTCAGTTTTTTCGATTTTGGACTTACACCACTTTCGTTATCACCAGTACCTACATTTGTCGATCTCGATCGAGTTAAATGCTGAAAAGAATCTCGTATCCATGGACTCTTCAATCGCCTCGTTCAAGAAAATACAATAGTACAGGTACATACATTGTCCATATTTGGCGATTTAAACGTGGATTAAGCAACACTGACGACACATTGGCAAACAAGTATAGTAAAGAAAAGAAGACATTTCTATATTCTCCATGCCAGCTAACATTCAACGAACAAATTTTAGCGTCAGCCTAATGTTTTCGCAGAACATTTTGCAAATAATACTTGTCTGAGATACTCGTATGCAATGGACGGAATCTCCTCTTTCCTATTACGATATATTATACCTACAGATTTCCGACAAACTACGTGTATACCTACCCACCCACCCCTCTCTCTCTCTTCATTCTCTTCATCCTCTCGTTTGTGCTCTCGGTAACGTTTTCACCCTCAAAGGACCTGCTCGACGTAGTCAGGGGATTACGACGTACAACTCTACGTCGAGTTAGAATTTAGTGACACGGAGATGAGTATGTATATGGGAGTTTATTGAATGAAGCTGTATTAAATTCTGTATCATTTCTGGACGGCAAGAAGATAAAGGAACTCGGGGAAAGAGGGTGGAAGCAAATTTCGGCTAGATCAGATTTACAGTTACGACTGAAATTATTAGCGCTTGTCGACAGTTTCTCTTCAAGCTTTCAATGCTGATTCGATCAGTTGCAATGACATTTTAATGTAGAAAAATGTACGCCGTTACTCTGTGTGTCAATTCTATTGACAAAATGGAGGAGCACGTGATGATAAACTTAAGGAAAGTAATTTAAAATGAACAAGGTTTACTTGAGTAACACAACTGTAAATAATGTTGAATTATAGTAATGCTGTATGTTATTATTATTATTACTTCACTATTAACAGTCTGTAATACAGTGGATTCCGGTTAATTGGGACCGGACTCATCTGTCCCAAAAAAGCGAATTTCAGCAGGCAAAATCTGAACGTAAAAAATGAAGCCAAAAACGATTTATTAAAAAACCTATGTAATATTCGGTCTTGAATGCAAATGCGTGTTTAAGCATGCAAAACAAAGCTAACAATAAGTAAATAAACACATATATTATGTAATGTATTTATATTCCGTCCCAATTAACCGGAACCCACTGTATTAATGAATCTTACATTGAAAGAATTATACAGACTGCGAGAGAAGTGATCATAGAAGCGGTGAAAAGTTGATTCCTCATGAAAAATGAATCGAAAATCCGTAATAAAGCTTTTTCATTCGAGCCATAGTTTTCCAAATAATTGATCTATTTAACAGCTGACGGTTTACCTAATTGAAAACTATCGCATTTGTATCCAATGTTTACACTACTTTGTGCATAATTGTATCGGAAATATTTACCTATTGGTACAAAATATCAGGAAGAATGAAAAAGGAGTGCATGTTTCTTTAATTCGACAATTCTTTAACGAATAAAGGAAAAGCGTTATTGAAATTCTTTTTAGCGTTGTCTTGAATCTAATCACTCGCAAAAATTGCCTAGACATTGTGCACACATGCAATACTTGTTATAGCGTTGCTCGATAAACCGTATCTTGCATTCAACTGAAAGTGCAAGAGTATCCAATAAATCTTTAAAATCTAAGCCTTGTACGAACAAATTTTATTTTCTCACTTATTTTTGTACAACGAATCACCTCCTTGCTGTTTGTATTACTAGCTCAGCTGAACCTTGCGTATGTGGATTAATGTTTCTCGTAGTTATGTTTCCAATTGTCTATCTGCATAACTACATAGAAATAAAAATGCATTTTATTTGTCATCTATAATGAGTTTAAATAAATATATTTATTAGATGGTATAGGTACAATACACTAAATATAATATAGAACTATGCGTATTAAGAAAAATAACAAACTTGCGGCTAGTTCATTGTGTAATTTCTTGTTTTTTTACGTAATAGATTGTAACATTTCATAATTATAAGTCTACAATAAATTACAAAAATGTATATGCACCTCAAAATGTAAAAGTTTATAACCTAAATAGATTGAGATTCAATTGATTCTTTCAAATATGAGAAGCTCCCAACTTTTCGATCTCGAACATAATCATTTTTCGATCTTTTAAAGCTGCATTATGCAACTATAGGAAAAACGATCTTCAGAATGCAAGTATTCACACAAGGGAGACAGATGAACCCTGAAACAGATGAACTTTTTCGAAAGCTATTTACATAGCTGAATTTCTTGTTTAGAAACAAGCGATCTCTATATTTAAACCATTTTTCGAAACCTAATAGTCCGCGAGATATTCAAATTTGAGGGTTGTTTTCACCCCTTCAATGTGGACTTAAGCTTGGAGACTTTCCCTGGTCAGTGCAAAATCATTAGAAAGAGAAAATAGGGCTTTTGCAAGAAGACCATCACTTGCGGATTTCACAAAATATTAAAAACTAATAAACTAGTATTTCTTTAAAGTATAAGTTCTTTTTACCTAAGTTCTCCTCGGTAAATAAAAATAAAGGAGTAATAAGAAAGAATAATAAACATTTCCTTAAAGAATGTTGTGAAAACGCGTATCCTTGATCTGTTGTAACAGTTTCCAATGTATGGCCGTCTATTAACTAATAATTACAAGCATTCCGTTTCAGTATATCATTCACATCATTTACATAAGGTAATTGGAGGGAAAATGCCGAACAATCATAACTCAGAGTTTATCCTGTAAATTTTAGCACAATCGCGTCTACGTTCTTCTGTTACGTCAGTTGACAAAAAAGATCGCTCGACATTTGTTTTAACATACAAGTATGTTTTGAAGCAAAATTATGCTGCAACGGCCGTAAAAATTTTTTCTGTCGCTTGATACTTTGCGTGTTATCAATAGCGGCGAGTTGCTAGCTGGAGAGAAGGTATTTTTCTTATTTTTCCTGACTTTTGCACAAATGATTAGCGTACAATTTCACGTGCTCAACGAGCATGGCATCCTCCCCAATGCATTGGGGTAAAATTCCAGATTATATATGAAAAGAATTGTTTCAGTTTCATAGTGTATGGTTTAGCTAACAAATAATGTTTGTTGATTTGACAGACGTATAGTATGTATCAAACTTTTTATAGATTTAATAAAAAACCCAATTACATACCTTACGCGGAAGCAATTTCTTTGATTATTTGTAATGATGCTCCTGAAGACATAATTGTTGGTGCAAGAAGCCGCACCCCTTGCGTACGTACAGCAACATAGTCACGTACCTGGCTGGAAAAACGTTTGTGCTCAACGGAGCGACAAAAAGATCCGTACCGATCACTCGAAACACATTTTTCGCGGACTCCCACGGCGTTCGGTTCCGGGAGAAGATCCTTTTTACACGCGTGGAGACGCGGCTGCTTTTATGTGAGTTAACGCACGGACGCTCGTAGATCCATAACGTAACCCCTCCGACCCTCGTAAAGCTGAATTTATTAACACTCCGAACGACGAGGGAGATTTGCTAAATGGTTTTCAATTTGTACCTTAACGCTTCCAGACCACATGCTCGACAGATTTCGCGTTGTATGCCGTATGTACTTCGGAAAGAAGTGTATTTCATTCTTATTTCAGATTTTATACTAGCCAGTATTTCCTTATCGCCCGTCGTGTCGTCTGAGAAATTTAAATTCCCAGGCTACTACCGTTTTATTGCCAATTCCGATAATTGAACGTGAGAAAAGAAAAAAATAGATGTACGAACCCTCAAAGCTGCGGCTATTTTTTCCTCTACCTGCGTTACGTGCAAACGTTCGTTTCACTCGAACGGCGAATGTTCATCTCTGAATTTCTATCCGTGACATAAAACAAACATTTGATCTTTCTTCTTTCGCCGATCTACCTCTTTCAGGCTGATAAATATAAAGCTTCAAAGTTGCCCGCACATGGTTGCGTTTTAGGAGCTGTTACGTTTCAGTTTTAAGCTTTATTCCGCTTTCTTACCGTTTCCTTTCGTGACGTAAAACTCCAGCGAAATTCGAACAATATTTTAGAACACCCCTTTACCCATAAGTAGTTTGTAAATTTGTTCTCACCTCTGCAACAATAAAACGTGTATTTTACTAATATTTAGCGAATAAGATGCACAAGGGAAGCAAGATTTCGTACGCAGTCTCGACGGTGGTAGAAGTATTGCGATCCTTTTACATATAAGTGAAAGAAAGTATGGCTCTAAAGGGATGGGAGGATGAAAAATTCATGAACCGCGTAGCGACTTCGCCTTCGCGAGGACGGGTATATTCGGATGCATTGCGCAGGACGCTGGTAATATCCCGGGTAAGCTTCTGCAAATTAGCTCCGGGCATACGTTACCCTCACTTTAATTGTCCACTCCAATCCCGTTGGCCCCCACCTAGCATCTCCTAAAGAGCCAGATTTTCTAGACGAGGTTTCTTTCCACTTTTTCCAATGGTAGCGCGTGTCCAAACACGCGTACAAGTATGTACATGCTCTCTCTTTCTCTCTCTGTGTAACATGGATACAGTTTGGCGAGCAAGAACGGGCAGGATCCGAGGAAAGGGGAAAACACGCCGCTTTGGAGAAGCTCTAGGAGGAAAGAGAGTCGTGTTGCATTGTATCAGACAGGGGTGGCTTCCAGGAGGAAGTACCCTCCGCGCGGAGGATCCAGAGGGACGGGTTGTCAGCTCGATGGGAAAGCTACTCGGTAGTGGAAGGCGTGAATCGCAAAAGCTCCGCCTGCAAGCTCCATGGAACACGCCCCGCCGGCGCAGCTTTGCCACCCACTGTGGCGATCCTGGAAAATAGTCCGCCAGCCGTGTCACCAGCAAGACTTCGACCGGTAACCCCTCCACGGTTAAACGGGAACCCGTAGTCCTTCCATCCGTGATCCATCCCCTACTTCTTCTCCTTCTCTCTCCCCGTGTAGGCCTCCCCCTGAATTTCTCCTCCAGTCTCCTCCCTTCAAGTTTCAACTTCGGCCCGCTTTGCACACAGATTGCATCCGTGGCATCCGCGGATACAATCATTACCCCA
This sequence comes from Habropoda laboriosa, assembly GCF_001263275.1. Classification (NCBI taxonomy): domain Eukaryota; kingdom Metazoa; phylum Arthropoda; class Insecta; order Hymenoptera; family Apidae; genus Habropoda; species Habropoda laboriosa. The sequence continues at coordinate 176,134 of NW_017100245.1, forward strand.
CTACCGGTCCTGGCTCTCCTCTTACAACCAAGACGTTCAATGTATATACGGTCAGGCTGGTTAGTTTGTGCCTGTTCCTGTGCACGTGTACGCCGTTTGTATGGGGATGGCTGGCTGGCTGGTCGGAGGAGTGCATCGTTCAGCCAGGGGTTGGAGAAGTTTGAGGTAAAGCCTCGTAGATGCTTTATTGGCTTCACCCTTGCGATAAGGAGCGCCGAGTTACCAT
>NW_017100245.1:176392-192257 GCF_001263275.1 Habropoda laboriosa
ATTCGAATCGAGAAAGCACCAATTCCCAGCTTTACATCTGCCTGGAAACTTGTGGGTCATCGAAATTCTTCTTTTTAAATGTCGAGTTGCTCGCTGACTGTGCGTGAAATCGTGCTTGATTTAAAAGAACTGGTTAAATGCACATCGAAGAAATCGTGCAAGAGACAGTATTTAAACAGAGAATAATAATTTTGATTGGCTATATGTAAATAAATTAGAGAGAAGAGAAAGAAAAAGAAACTTCGTGCCCAATTTGACTGATGTTGAAGCAAATGTTTATGAATAACGAAATACGCTAGCATGGACATTAAAAACGCTATTCTATAATGCAGAAAAGTATCCGTGTAACAAAAATTTCAAATTTCAGAGTACGACAATTTTTTAAGTTATTACCAACAATTTGATGATTGGAAGAAACGAGTATTTTATCAAAAAATAAAAATATGTTACATTTCAAAGCACTGCTATCGAGATTTATGACTATAATAATATAGAAAGCACCGAAATCACCTATTCAATAGCTAAATTAATGGATTAGAAATACCTTTAGACTCGCGTAATTTTCCGTATACGACGAATCTGAGAACATTTTTCTAACAATTCCACTAAAAGGGATATTCTTGTTATCTCACCTCTTTCAGAAAGATGTTCATTATACACAAAAAATAAAAAACTGTATAAAAATGATATCAAAAACATTCACAAATTATAGAGCAAATATAATTTGACATATTTGAGTTTCTTCTTAAGCTAAATAACATTTCCTTGTAGGATCTAGCTCCAAAAAGGCAGCAAGTCAATAAAATTACTTTGTCAGTCGTGCGTAATATAATTTTTACAAATTATCAGAGAGTAGTCTTAAATTGTTGCAAACACTGGATTTAGGTCGAGAACGGGTAAGATTTCCAAGTATTTCCATGGTGGAAATATCGAAAGCCTTATTTCAGCATGCCTGATCAGCGTCGCCACAATTGGATTTGAAAAGTGTAGAATGTTGTATCACCGAGCAAAGTCTCGCGATTTTTCCCAATCTGTCGCAAGGAATTTGCACGAGAGCAGACTTTCGGCTGGCATCAAACGATATGTGGCAAGGCATATGAGATATTATAGGCAAACGCGTCGCGCGTTTCCATTATCTTGTTTCAGGTTGAAACAAGTGCGTTTTGCGGCGAAAAAAATATTGAAAAGTCAACCAAATTTTGTCGTTTCCAAGCACCGACATTTTCCGCTTTTCTTATTTTTGCGTAAAGTACATACGTGCGACAAGTATGCGACGTAACGTCTCTCGAATATTTCGCGTAAATTGCACGAGATCTGAAAACGAAACCTCGATAAGCTGAAAATAAACTGGAGCAACATCGGTGAAAAAAAGAGACGACGAAAACATGGTTGGCATAGTGTAAAATGTTGAATGGCAGATGTCACGCGAATAATGGATTAACCGACGAGTACTCCCTTTAATCCCGCGATTATCTAGTCTAATACCCCGGCGCTATCGGACCTCGGTGTAGATTAAGCTGACCGATCTGACTGATCAGCTTTTTTTCATTCGCATAAATCGATATCAATAACTTCACTGGCAATCTGGGTCAAATGACTTTTGCCGTTTCATTTAACTAAATACAAAAGTATATATCCCGCGATGTGCGCATTCAACGCGACATTTGATAAATGGAGCAACCTTATAAATGAAAGCAGAAATGTGTAGCGTTGAATTTAAACATTGAAGAAGAAACTGTACATATTGATATACTTTAAAATGGTAATCATTATTATAGTCTATGCACCGGAAACCGGAACTGATACGGAACGACACGATAGATGCAATCAACCTTTTATTCCGTGCAATATGGTACAAATGCTATAGAATGGCTGCAGCCTGTCCTTTCGAAATTTCTTTCAGACAGGATTCCGAAGAATTTTTCATTCTTTCGTTCTAATTTTCAAACTTCTGCCTTGCACATTATTCACACGAGCGATGCGTAAATTAGTATTAACAAACGGGCGAATAGTTGATTAGACGTAAATTGTAAGCTGTATTTAAATTTCGAACGAATACTTGTAAGTTAATTGTCAGAAGAACTAGGAAAAAAGGTCTGAAACGATAGACTAAAACTCAGGACGTTTAGGTTCTTCGCATTACTCGCCTATTTTCACTCTAATTTCCAATTTGATTGTTAAATGTGTGCTGACGATCGTTGAATGCAATATTATTGGACAAGTGTGCACGTATTTTCGTTAAAAATCAATAGAAATAAATTCTGTTAGATACTTTGATGAAACAATTATAGGAATTATCTTTTGAAAATTGCAGATGAAAATGGCTTACAGCTAGTAGAATTAAAATTCTAGTTTACTGTTCTATCACGTCTAGCTCGTAAACTCACTATTACCTACGATATTCTCTTACAAAACTCTCGCTGTATATCTCACGTTCAAATCTCTTTAACGCTCACTAATGATCTCGCTTGCGCATTTTTCATGTTACAGAGCCTAACCGCGTAGAGTTATCCCTAAGTTCTTCACGATCGTGTCCGCTCCAAGTTTTCACACTTCGTCCAAACGTTCTTCGTTCGTACTTAAGACTTTATCTCTTGCTAGAACCGCTCATACGATAGTATTCATTTTCTACACAACTGAAGTCTCGATATTTCTAGCTGATTTTTGTATAATAACTTCACTCGCATCTACAACGGCGTATTTTTCACATAATTCAGCTCGGTATTTCATTTCGTTGTAATACTCGCGGTAACCCTGCATCAAAAACTGAACGAGTCTTCCTATTCCATGGGAGTATAAGTGAAACCATACATGAGTCACGTACGATTGGAGCAGTGTGTAGATGTCGCACACACTTGCAGAAAACAAAATGCTAAACGTAATGGTTTGCATGCGCGTAGGAGAATAAGCAAGAACAGTGAGAAGCACTGAAATTTCACAGATGTGTTAGCTACGAGTGACGATATTATTATACTTATTCGCCATCGCTCATGTCTAGCGGAAAATTAATTCCCTCGAATTGTGTAATCTGAAGCCAAAATCGTCGGCGGTATCGTCCGTGATATACGTTAGTCCCTTTGATCTGACATTATCTTTGTTTCTATAGTAAAATTTCAGTGGTCGAACGTTGAGATTTCGTCAACGGAAACTTGAAATAATTGAGAAATGTCGAAGCAAATAGATTTAGTCTTGCATTGCGCGCTGCTCGATAATAGTACTTAACTGTTTAAATCGGTTAAATGTACAGGATTATTTAAAAAATGTAGAAAGTCCTGTATAATATCATAATTTCAAAGGAATCGTACGGGAATTGATAATAGCCGATTTTAGCGACAGGTATAATGCCATAACACTATAACCTCCGTGAGAAAGTTTGAATGAAGTGAATTGTTTAGCAGATAATTCCTGTATCCATTTATGTCCTTTAATATTTTAAACAATCTGTTCGAGATGAACGCGGCAAATGTACCATTCACTTTTCATAAATACGGGTATTATCTTCATTCACGAGCATAAATATAGAAATTGGATAACTAGATCGAGTTTAACAAAATTGCATCTGAAAATTTGCACGTGGAAATGTTACTTTTAAACGCTGTTTCTTTCATTTTATTAAGCGTGAACGATATTCGATCGTGTTATAAACTTTACCATTTTCTACAATTCTATAGAATCACGTATTTCTAAATTTTATACATATTCAATTGCATTAATTTCGAATATTTCTTAATATTATACTTATGCCTGCAATCTTATTGCTGAATAACGATGATCTGCAGATTTATAGGTGTTGTACGTGCGCCAGGGTGTTTCTTGTGAGCAGAAGTTTGCTATGATGAAATTATTCAGTTTATAAAACCGTAACACACGTTGCTATTCAGAATCCAAATCAACTTTTCAAAAGCTACTGGCGAAATTTGATAATAACCTCAAATTATGCAATACGTGAATTTAACCTACAAATTATCGGTATTATACGTTAAATGAATGCTGAGTGCACTGCTATGATAAGAAAATGTAAGAAAAATAGGTAAATACTAAAAGTGCAAGTTATCTCTCTCGATGTAAATAATTTTATTATTAGTATTTTTCGAAATGTGTTACACTTACACAATTGCGTTTACATTGTGACATAACCATTACCGTGTATACATTTTGGACGAAGATATTAATAGGGTATTAAAGTGAATTGGGATTATGGTTAAATAGTAAATGATATACTTTAGCTTGCGTACTAGAGAATGCGCATATTCGATGTGCTAATATTTTTATATGTTACAACTTCCATGCACTTCATGTTTTGTAAGAATTCTACCGGTTATTGTACACTCAAACATGGAAATATTTTGAAAAAGAGTTAGTCAAATATCCAAGTATTTTATATGATACTTACGTAACTTCGACGACATCGCAACGTAAAAAGAAATAGAAATTTTGCAGTCCACAAGTATGCATTACCACTAAATTACGTGAACGTGAAGAAATTCGAATTGTCGAACAGTCTAGAACAGACCCGTTTTCGTTTAAGCACAAAGCGTATGAAGGAAAGAGCAAATCGGCACGATTTCAAATTTTGCAGTCCACAAGTATGCATTACCACTAAATTACGTGAACGTGAAGAAATTCGAATTGTCGAACAGTCCAGAACAGACCCGTTTTCGTTTAAGCACAAAGCGTATGAAGGAAAGAGCAAATCGGCACGATTTCGGAGCACGAGGAAACGAAATCACAGTCTAGGGCGCTGGTTCGAAATGCACGATCGGAAAATTAGAAAGAGAACTTAATTCTTATTTTTCATACCCCTGCTCGTTAATAACCGCATCGCGACGTCCCGTATAACGTGTTGCGGGTGCACAGGTGCAGCAGTGTACGTGTGCTTCACTCGAGACACCCCTGAGCCGAAAGCAGTACGGACACGTCCGAATCGGAAGTTGAATCGCAGGGAGAGAGAGAGAAAAAGAATGATAGTGTGAGAGAGAGAGGGGGGGGGGAGTGGATAATGAAAAACGACGGAGAGAAATGTGGATATGAACAGACGTAAAATGAAAAGCGGAAAGATGAAAGACGCGGGCAAAGGAGGGAAAAATCAGAAGAGGTAAGGAAAATTTGAAGGAAAATGCGGGGAAAAAGGAAAAGAAAATGGACGAAAGAGAAGGAGCAAGTGGATGAGCAAAGGACGAGGATGGGGGATAGGACGGATCACAGAAGGAAAAAAGAAAAGGTAGAAGAAGGAGAGAAAGCGCGGCGGTGCGGTAGGAGAGAGGGGAGGGGGTGGAAAAAATAGAGAAGCAGAGGGACTGCACCGATGACGAAGGTAGATTTGGAGGGTTTGAGGGTGAACCATCCGAGTGAAGACCAAGGATGGTCCCTCCACGGTGGGCGATGGTAACCGGCGAGGTGGTGGGGTGACTACGACAGCGGGTAGGGCAACATAGGGGCAGAACGAGCGCCGCGACGCTTCGGTACGCACAGTCGCGGCTCGAACGCCGTCCCATGCGAACGTGTTATTCTCGCGGGGTCGGGGCTCCTTAGAAGAACATGATCGAGAATCTTATTACGAAAAAGCTTTCGATCCACGTTCTGCATCGAGGATGGATTTCTTCGTCAAGATCAATGAAAATCAGCATTCAGCTTTTGGAACAGATGACTGAGAACAGTGTTCGTTGAACGACATCGAACGATTAAACTATTGTGAGATCATATTGAGATTGAGCCTGTTATCGATCGTTTAGAGTGATTCTATGACAATGACATTAAGACTTTTCGGACATGATGAAAGTTTGATCATTGGCCGAAGATGATTCTGATTTAGTGACGTATTTACAAACACGTTCGAGGCGGACAGACGTCGAGATTTCGAAATCTTTCAAACACCTGGAAGATTATTGGAGTGTCCTGTAAAACGATTTTTTACCAGTGCAAACATATGTATCAACGCAGTGTTCCCATTTGACACGAACAGTGAACTCTAGCTTTCGAGACAAACATAGAAAATAAACTCTGGTATTTATCGAAGTTTTAGTACTTCTGGCACAGAATTCACGTTCCACGCCGTTTTCATTAAGTTCCGAGATATTGTCGCATCGTTCCGCAAACACGGTGTGTGCAAGACTATTCTTCGCTATCTAGTTGTAAGTGCGCGCAGTCGACTTGTTATTGATCCGATGATTTAATCGATTTTACCGTTCAACGATATTAATATGATTTTCCCTTAATCATCAATAACGTCGCAATAAAAAGCTTCTGTCATGGCATGTGATCGAGTACGGTTCAATTATAAAATTTAAAGTAAAGTGCGTATCTTGTTACACGATATTAACGTACCGATGTTGATAATTGGCGTGAAGTAATAAAAGCATACTCGAAACATGCATCGACTCGGTTGTGACTTGAACTACCGAAAGAATTTGTACTCGCGAGGTGTATAGCAAGAAGATGTAGCGACTTAGAGCCCCACCGCTGGTAAATTCGATATGTAAAGCAGACAGAAATCGGTGAAAATCATCGAAGCAATAAATGTCAGTGTAAAATTAAAAAATGGGGGCGACTTCCGAGTCCCGGGATATTTATTGAGGAACTCTTTACGAGGGAATGGATTTTCAGAGCGCTATGGACACGTTTGTAGAGGCATGGATGGCTGCTAACACGAAAACAGATCAAGTACAGGTAAATCATGCAATTATAACCTTTCCTAATATCAAGTCTTTTAGCCGTTTAGCTTTTCCATTAGAATAGTGATATTAAAAACAATGTAACACCCTGGTAATGTTGGTAATCCGTGAATATGATCGTTGAAAAAGTAACCCCTTCTAGCATTGCATTACCAATTGGTTGCCCTACCAATTTCTGCCCTCGAGAGCACTTGAACTCGCTGCTAAGCTAGTTCTCCGATATCAGTTTGTCCTCAAGCAAGTCTCAATAAGATTTACGAAGAAAAAGCTTTTTACTATAAAATTTGATTTTACAACGTATTGCTTATTATACTTGATTGCAAGTATACTGTACACAAGATCAGGAAATAAGGATTCAATTATATCGAATTTCTATTGGATAATAGAAATAAATAATTATATTGGAAACCGCAGTTGTTCAAAAATTGTGTCAAAGGAGACAAATAAGAGTAATTTCGTTTCAAACACTTGAAAGCATAGAATTATTTATTTCGTTTATGCGTAATATTTTGACAAATGAAATAAATTAAACTTCGTCTTGCAAATCGGTAAGTTCTATGCGCAGTTCACAATGACAAAACCTTATGAACTCACGCGGCTTGACAATTTCGTGTTTCGTTAAACGCAACAAATGATACGAAGGGAGAAGTCGTTACACGACAGTCTTTCGTTACACGAATCTTTCGGAGTATAAATCGGGGCAAGCAGTTAAGTTTACGAAATATACATAGGCAATGCTTTAACCCCTTAAACGGTTATGTCGTATATATGCGCCGTGGCTAAAATCGATGTACAGTGGGAGTGACGGACATATTTGCATTTTTTAGCTAGCGATGAAAAATTCATGCCAGTGCGGACTGCACTTTCAGTGATGCGCCATAACATTTAAGGGGTTAAAATCTAGAAACGGCCATCGGGACGGCTGTAGAGGCGGTAGACAGGGTTAGGAGATAATCCTTGGTAAAACCACGGATCGTATGTGTTGCGTGAATGGGCATACGTTCGTTTACACGTGTACGTACGGGGGGTCACGGGTTCTGACCACGGTACGGATGTGCCCCTGCCTTCTTCCTGTGCTACAACTACGTTCCCGTTCTGGCATTTAGTGCAATAAAACCGCGTCTTCATTAACCAGTCGATCTCTCGATCGTCAGAAATTTCCAATTTCCAATTCTGACTTGAATATTGGCGTACCTCTGCTAAATTTAATGTCGAGTCCATCGACTTAGACAACGGTATCGTTTCTATCTAACATTCCGTTCTACGTCGATTTCACACTGAAATCGAAGAAATTTAATCTGACACGTGAAATTTCAGGATTTTGCTGAAATGCAAAGAGTCGACGCGTTCCAAAATTTTTCCCAGATATCACTCGTAATCTCTGTTCGCGATCTGTTTTTAATTTCATTTCGTAAGCTGAGACTGAATGCGACAGGACATCGAGTCATGTGTAATTTCTTCTTTTTATCGCGCGTGTGTCACACACCGGTAGGGAAAAGATGGCCAAGTTAAAGCTAATCTCGTAACGCAATTATTCTACTTCTACCGAAGAACTGGAAGACTTCGAGATTACGAACAGCGGAGCACACATTTTTCCTTAAAATACGCAGGGACAGTGTTTGTATCGGAATTCAGTAGTATTGTACAGCGTTTGTTGAACGCCCAACTCTGACCTTCTGCGATCATTTCACGGTATGACAGGTATTTGGTTTCCGCTGTTGAAAATCGAGGGGAAAATCCAGGACAAATCGTATACAACGGCAGCAATTCAGTTTCGTATCCCGACAAATTGCAATTTTTCCACGATTATTTATAATCACAATCCGAATAAATAATAAATATTAGCGTCCACTGTGATCGAATGCTCGACTTTTCATCGTGAAATGTTAATATCTCGTTAAACTTATTATTCTCCTATATTATTCCTATATTATTACTATATTATTCCTCCTTAAAAACACTTTCTAAAAGTTGTCTCGAGTCTAGAAGTCGTGCTGTTAAGTAACAATCAGATATTCCAAAGCCGTTTTAGCAAAGGTACTGTTTAATCTTCGAACGACGAATTTTGCGTTTAAAGAACACCGTGTAGATTCTCAAATGTTTTCCAATCAGTACGGTAACCTAACCAGATCGAATTTGGGAGAAGAGAAATACATATTCGATGATTGAGAATCGTAACAGCGGAAAGCACTGATTCCGATAGCCGAAGACATGTCCTTGTTGCATTGCGCGCAGGAGTGTACCACGTACACACTCCGAGGCCACGTGTACGTCCGAGGATAGGTTTGAGGCACGCATGGTCACGGTATTTGACCACCCCAGCTACCGGAATGATTATAATCCATCTATCCGACCGCCGAAGCCGATACATCAAATGCACGTAGAGCTTTTCCCGTCCCTTTCCTGGACGGTTCCTTACTCTGCTATTTCTGCGTCGAGCACGACATAAGTATCCTATTAATATTTATAGCAATGTTCATATTTAGTATTACATTCTACGTCACTTGTCTAGTAAGTGTAACGTTCGTGATTTATTTCTGGGAAGATACCGCTCGTTTACCACATTCTTCCAAGCATATATTGTAACGATCGTTAGAGGTAGTATTAGTAGGTGTACGAATTCATTCGGTGCATTTTTTGCGCAAACTTAAATGTTGATTTACAAGAAAATCGGACACAATTTTGAGGTTCAAAATGATCTTTACTATTTTGAACGAATTTTCTCTTGGAACAAGTATGGCGATTTGGAGTTGACAGTCTTCCAGACTCTCTGAAAAAAGGCACCGAATTAATTTGTATGTGTGATGTTTTTCCTATTTAATGAAATTTTACATAGGTAATATATTTTGAATTTGTAGTTTTCTTTAATTGATTCAGTGTCGTATATAAATGCTCACCAATAACAACCAGTTCTATTTAATCCCAGTAAACACCATAGAAATTGTAGTTGCTCGTCGTTCTCCGCGCGAAGTATAATCACTTATAGTTTTGAAATATTCACGGAACACAGTGTGATCATATCGATGGAAAGAATGTATTTTGACGTGTAAACGAGTGAAATGATATACTCCTCCTGTTTTACGCAGTCTTTTTTTTTTAGAAATGACTAGAAGGCGGTGAACATTTGGTAACAGAATGAGCAATTTACGTAACGTAGTCATGGAAGCATCAATCCAGGGATTATCTGCCACGGGAAGAGGGCCAATTATTGTACGTGGATATCGGCCATCTGATATTTCGATAAGCCTGATTAGAATGTTGCACGATTAACGTGAACCACGAAGACATTTAATTCCATTCTATCGATATTCGATAAAAACAGATACAGCCGATGTTATTTAATCGCTAATCTCCAGTCGACGAAAAATTTTTAAGTATTTTTACCTTCTCGAAATTGTTTATAATCTACCGCCTGTAAATTAAAGTCCATACTGTAAACGTAATTACCGATTCGTAGATTAACCGCGTTGCAGAAAATTTGCAACGTGAAAAACTCGTTAACAAACAGTCACCGACATATAAACCAGTTCTCCCTTTAACGAACACTAAAACATTATACCGATGAAAGAAGCCAGGAACTGAATTGAGCGCTTTAACAATTGACCGCTCTAACTGCACGAAACGTATGAAATTGTGAATTTGCGCTATATTTCATTTTTTTTTTTTATCATTGAAAAGTTACTGTTTCTAAAGTTTCGCTTTCTTCTTGATAAACAAAGTGAGTAAGCAACAAAACCGGAGGGCAGTCGCGAGATCTATTAGCAGATGTCGATAATTTATAATTGATCGGTATAGGCGGTAAAGAAATTCTACTGAAATTGTCGAATCCACGCGGTAGGAATGAGATTGAAGGAAATAATAAGCAGGCCTGGGTGGAGTGGTTGAAGAAGACGAAAGACACCGCGAAATTTTTGCGATAGGAAGAAGCGTCAATTTAGAAGATCATTGAAGCTGACGCAAGGAGTACCGCGAACTGGACCTACGTTCAATTGCTAAAAACCATAAGCCGGCCATTTTTAGTCGAATCTTGCGTAAGCTCGTTAAAAAGACGCGATACAAATCTGGTTTGGAATAAATTCACCGAGTTCCTAGGACATTCGGTTAGTCCGGACTATTTGGTAAGGCTATCGTATTTAGGGGAAACAACGGGACAGGAAACGTCGTCAGCAGTATCTGCGTTACACCCGGTAGATAAGCTGATCCGCCGATAAACGATGTCGAATCGTTGTTGCAATGCTGGTATTAATTCCCGACGATGTTGCGCTTTGCATAAAACAGTCGAATTCGCTTATTCTTCCTTCTTTTTTCTTCTCTATCGGCTTCTGTACAAATACTGGCAACTGTAGCTCTCGTAGTTTCTCGACAAATAACTTGGAATTTGTTCAGTTTTGAGATGAGAAGAATTGGTCGATTTTTCTTGCGAATAAGTAGGCAAATGACAAAGGCGATACTTTAGGTAATTATTTAGAAATACAGAATATAAAATTTGCTTCCAACGAAGAATAAGTAACCCGAGTTACGGTTAACAAAACTTAAGTATGATCAATTAACTCTGCTTCGTGAAATTTCTTATCGATTAAGTGAATAACATTCGATAATCATCGATGCTTTAAGCAGAGATACTTTTGTATTTTGATTACACTTCGATAAGAGTAACGTTCGCGAAAGCCAGGACGAGATAAAATCAGATTATTGAAAAATAATTGACAGACAAGTCGGCTAAAAAAGAAAAATCAATTTGCCTGGATTCGAAAGCCGTGGGGGGGAAAAAAAAAAACAGAAACGCAGCTTCTGGTGAAACTCGTGAACAGTGCATCCCCTTTCGCGTCACGTCGAAGTTACCACGATATCACTTGGGGCGTTAGCCAGATAAGCCGCTAACCCCATCCACCTGTTGCCTTTTCTTATGCGTTCCCGCTTACAGGCCCGCGTTCATCCTCATTCCTCGCGTGGAAACGAGCCAAAGACCCGTCATCCTCTTCCAATCCACGTTTACCTCCGGGCTTTGCCTTCCTCCCTCGTCCGCTACTTTATACACCGGTGTCAGGCTTGTGCTCCTTTCCCTCTCTTCGCCACCTTTACGGTGTCCTCCTCACTGTCCTTTTTTCCTGTCTTCCTTCTCTCTTCCTCCTCTTCCTTCTCCTTCGCCTTCTGATCCCTTTCCTCCTCGCCCCCTCTCTCTTTCTCTCGTTATCTCTTGCTCCCGCCTCCAAGCCCGGGTCTTCAGCGGTCTGACGTGTTTTTTGCGAGTGCATACCTTGAAGCAGCTCCCGAAACAGTAGCTGGTATCCCGGTACAGTCCGGATCAGTGAAAAAATGAGCAACCTGAACTCGAGCCTCGAGAGGAACAGTGCCTATCGACGGATCAACTGCGATCGCCGAATATCTCCGACGTTTTTCTTGCGGCTCGTTATTACGTCGTTCCGATCGAATTTGCTTAAATTTCGGGAATGCTGTTGTTCTACCTCACGCTCGTTCGCTTCTTTCTCCTTCGTTTATGCTCGTTTCTCGTACCCGACGTGCGACAATATTCTATATTTTACGGACACGCGGCGTGTGAAGTAGCTCGTTGCGAACAATAATCGGTTTTTCTGTTCGGTTATCTCGATGACAAGTGCAGAGTACAATTTTTCTTTCGTGGTATTAAAAAAATTTCAACCTACCGAGTGTAGGGAGGAATCGATTATTTTCGAGCGTATGTAGAAATTTGGTCGAATCAATACGCGCGGAAACGTGTTAAACGATGTCAGAAATAATGCGATTAAAAAGTTCTGACGCCTTTATCGCAGATTTTCGAACAATCTAATCTAGAACGGACTCTATTTATCGAGAAAAAGTAATGGATTAGCAAAATATCGCAATAGTTTATCGAAGGATCGAAAACTGTGTCGAACAAGCTGCTTACATTTCGTGGTAGCTACTGACACGTACTTAACAATCAAAGAGCTACTTATACACCCAATAAACATTAGGAATCAATCGAACATTTTTTACTTCTAATACGATGTTTGCGTTTCGCTTTCTCCTGGCTGATTTTTTTTTTTTTTTCGTTAAACACTAACAAACGATGTAGAATAGACTAGATATCTTAAGAGATAACGTATAGCAAACATTTTTTTCCATATATGTACGCATAAAGATAAAAGGAATATCTGTTAAGTAAATGTTTAGGAAAATAATTGAAGTACTAAAAAATTGCTTTGTATGCTTTTACTATGCACAAATGTAACCAAGTGTTATTGCAACATGATCGAATAAAATTTCAGTCATTTTAATTATTTGTATAATAATCATCATCTGCGCAATGTCAAATATCATAAAAGACCTTACTTTATCGAGCAGGTACTTTTTACTAAAAAATTATTAAGTAATAAGGGAAGATTATGAAACGTATGTCGAAACGTGCTACAAAACAATTGACAGTTTTTGCAAGGTAATAATGATTTTTTGGAAAAGAATTTTGTCCAGCCTTGCAAGTTTTATCGGCTGATGATGTTTGTACCCTAAACATCGAAACACCCGGTACATGATAAACCCCACAGAGCAAACTTATATTCTCTTTTAACTGGCATTTTTATTATTCGACGAAGTTTCATTCACAATTTTGGTACAACTAAAGAAAAGAGTTTTCACTTGCTAATTATTTCCTGCAAAATTGAGCTAATCATGAAAAGTGAAACGTAATTTTATTCTAGGTAACGTTGTCGTGAACATCAGAGGGAAGCTTTTTATAACTCACTTGACAAGTGTTAAATAAAAAATGATATTAACTTAAAAAAGAAGAAAAGAATATAGAGTGATGTAGGGTGGATGCTCTGAATTCGCGAACATCGTGATATTTCGACAATTTCGATAGCGCATAGGATAATTGTCGGTAGGAATTGAGACTAACAAGTGACACGATAATCAGGATAGAGTGTGAGACGGTTAAACGATTTCTCGGTCAATTTGGTTGTGTAGTTCCTTAGAAGCGTCATCGACGATCCAGTTTCCAGACAACGAAAACTGCCACGCGGTACATTTCGCACTTCGGTCGTAGTGTAGGATTGTCGCATTCTGGGCCCACTTGACCCTCGTTGACACCGTGAACGGCTTAGCCGTTAGTGTTAAGTTCAGTTCACTCATACATAAATCTAAGTCCGCGCTTATGCTTTAGCAGGCCGTTGTCGGAATTGAGCACGTGTTCAGATTTCATCGGCGACAACGCTTAGATCATCCGGCTCACTCGATACGACCGAATCGTCGTGGATTCGACTACATTCAAAGAGTCGCCTCTGCGGAATTAATGACGGAGTCATTACGTTCTTCTTCTTGTATCTATTATTAAACCGGATAATTAATTCACAGTTTTCTCCGCGTTTACTTTATCCATTCTCGCATGCGTACAAGTAATTGGTAGCGATAATTCACCAATACCGCGGTCGCTTCGTACATGCTCGAGATAGATATTGTTGCTCTTCTTATTCAAGTTTTTCTTCTTTCTTTTTATGGACATTATGGACATTGTTTTCACAGTAGTTACGGCAATTTTCTTTTCTTTCGCGAGTTTATTACTCGCATTATTGCCAGGTTATTGGGATGAACGTGGATGGAAATATACATTGTAAGACATATATTTCCGATATTGCGAAAGTATTGCACATGTGTAGCGACCATTATGCAAGCATTAAAACGTCGTGTAAAAATTATAATTATCGATATGGAAGAGATTCTTCGTGTAAATTACAAACAGTACAATATTTGTATTATTTCTGTACTGATTATCCGTAGGGGAATGCGAAGTAAGATGGAAACGCTAAAGAGAAGCGTAGATAAAATCGAATACATTGTTCGTGTAACATGTATTAAAGCGCTTCTAGAATGAACAAACATTCGTTTTTAAATTTTAGCAACAAAATTGAGATCACGGGAATTAGAACCTTGTATAAACCCTTTTCTTCTTAACCGGTGACCACATTATTCTATAATATTCCATGAAAAAACACGTACAGTTAAGAGCTGAAAAGATTAGAAACTGAAAAAATTAAGTGTAAATGATAATAAACGCTTCAGTGAAGTGTTTCGTGAATTTCGTTGCCGTGCTGAACGTGTTAAACACTAATCTTTCTCGTCTTACACCTCACGTGGGGTAAGATGGGGCTTGTATGGGGGCAAGATGAGGTAATCAGGGACAAAATGAAGTACGTGTCATTATCGATACTTTACACAAAGCAGTCTAAGATTCGTGTGCCCAAAGTTATATGGATTGATGCATGCAGAGGTAATCAAAAGAACAAAAATGAAAAGAAGATTCTCTTGACAAGGATGTAGCTTAATTAATTTTTTTTTTTTGTTCAATACTTCGAACTTGTTCTTAATTTCGTAGCAGTCCTTTTCCTTTTTTAGCATTTCTGTCCTTTTTCTCTTCTTTTTCTCGTCACGCAGTTCTCCAAATCTTCCAGAAGTACACTCCCACGATTGTAAGAAAATGATTGACTGATTGATTATGATACGTCATTCGCTATTGAGTAGGAACTGACGAGCATTGAGATGCATAGTAAGTGTTCGCTGATTTTCAGATCGTAAAGTAATACACTGCTCGCGAAAAAAATTGCAACACCTTAAAAACGAAATGGCACAAATCTGAAATTTACATATATTGTTCGGGGTATTGAAAGGGAAAAATGATTAAAATTTGGTTAATAAAGGTTAATTCTTTCCTCGAAGCAGCCCGAAAAACGTATGTGATTTCCAGATTTGTGCAACCCCAATTTCTATGTAGCTGTTGCAATTTTTGGGGGAGCAGTGTAACATGCTTCACAGTATACAGATTCGATCTTCTTAAGAATAGCGGAATTTTTCGTTCCTGTCACAAACTTTCTGCTAAAATATCCTTAATAAGACTAAAATTATAGAAAATATCAAAGAAAAAGTATCAGTAGATAATATTAGTTAAGTGAGGTAAGGTAGGACACATCTTGCTCCACTCATTTGTCTCGTCTTGCCCCAGTTTTCTGTAAAATAACCTGAAAAAATTCTTAATGAAAATTCTTAATTTATGAGAAAGTAACCAACAAGATGAATTAATTTACCACTTTTGCCACAAACAAACTGACACTGCTGCACACTTTCTGTAGAATTAGATCGTTAGAAAATTTCGAAATTTCTTCATAACTGATGACACGCTTCGAATTTAACTCTACTCTTTTTGGAAA
>NW_017100245.1:192340-233559 GCF_001263275.1 Habropoda laboriosa
TTTTTGGAAAAACGTCCTTCCCCGCCACTGTGTAATATTCCATTGTTTATTCTAGATGACGTTGTCCCATTTTACCTCGTTACTCCATCGTACCCCGCATTCCCCTACATGAAGTTTTTGCATCTCACAGTTGAAGTGCAGAAAGTGTTACAACGAATCTTATTGTAGCCGCGACCGTTAAGAATGACAATGGTTAACAATGATATTTGTATACACGTATGCTTAGACAAAATTAGATATTTCTGTATAAAATAATTCTAAAAAATTAACATTAATTAATATTAAAGAACCTATTGTATTAGTAAAATATTTCTAAAATAGTATTACCCTTGTCAAATGGTATTCTTCAATTGCATCGTCAACAATAACTGTTAATACGTTTTTCAAAAACTTTTTTGAATGTTCATTTACGCATTGCACCAATATCGTTTGTTTCCTCACATTGGACGTGTTTTTTGCGCCAAGAGAGGCTACAGTATGTGATTAATTAACCTGATCAATAGCGTCGCGTTAATTCATGGAAACGATTGAATAATGAATAATTAATCAGGAAATGAAACTTTTTTGAGCGCAGAGCCAAGCTTTGGCATTGACACACAAGGCCTCTCCACCTTCGAGGCCGAGCAGCGTGTCCTCGTTACCGAGGAGCCCTCAGTCTCACCAGTCCCAACAGTCTCAGCCGCAGAATGCTACTCAGCCGCCGTCGGTGCATCCTCATCAATCGCAGACACCCCTAAGCGCGCCCCAGACACCATTTTCTGCACACAATCAACACCCCAAGCAAGAAGCAAATACAAGCCCCAAACAAGAGGGATTCGATCTTAGCAAATCTACCTCCAGCACCGGTGAGTCTTTCACATTTTTCTTTATTTTATTATTCGACTGTGTTTTTCCTTTCGACAAATAATTGAAAGGATCAAAATGACTTGATAAAAATAGATCAAAGAAAATCGTGTTATTTAAAATGATAAAATTTTTTCGCGATAAGTCTTCGAAAACGTAAGAACCGGCAGAAGTTTACGACACGGTTACCATTTCTTTGCCCCAGCACCATTTTCTTCCTCTTCTTTGACTTTACCTGTGATTTTCACAATAATACACACCCCATTACCCAACATTTTACCGAATTGCTCACGCGTTGTTCCTTCGACCATAAATCTCCGACATGGGGCGAATTAAGTCACCTTTACGGCATTGGGTCGTGCGAAAACAACTTTAACACGTCAATGCTGACAGTGCGACCAAATTATCGGAACATGCGGCAAAGTAGGATATTTTCTAATAGTAAAGTGAGCAATTTCGTTAATATTAATACACGATCCAACAGTTTCAAGTTAAAAAGATCTACTCTGTTTTTAAAATAAGTGTTCTTAGTCTTTTATTTCCCATTAATCGATCATTTCTAATTTATAACGTATGTTGGCCTAAATTGTTAAACTGTGAAACAGTGAAATGAAATCATTTCACGAAATATTTGATACAAAAGTGGAATGATATTCTGAGATCGGGGAGTGCATACCAATTTAACAGGAACAATAACAGCGAAGAATTAGAGAGGGCGCCTGAACGAAGAGCAAGGAGGCCCGACTTGCAGACCGGAGGTCGTCGTAGGTTCGATTCCCATTTGGGTTCTCCCTTATTTCTGATAATAATTAATATACTAGTAATACAACTGATCGGGAATATTTTGAGTGATAGCAAAGTGTAAGTCTATGTTGAATGTTACATTTTTATTATTTCTGATAATAATTGATACACCAATAATACAACTGGTCAGAAATATTTGGAATGATGGCAAAGTTACTTGTCAAATAAATTTTAGAAGTGCGTAGGTCAGAAATTTGAACAGTTTTATTTAAAATAATTTTTATATTGTTGCACAGACTTTTGTCAACGTATTGCGAGAGCATTAATTCCGTGTACACAAAAATTTCACTCTCTAAGAGAAAGAAAGACATGAATCTCCCCGATCCAAAAAATGAAAAATGTTTCAGTGAAAATCCAAGGAAAGACTATAGCAACGACATAATATCTCAAAGACGCTTAGGTGTTTTTGAATCAAATATAAATGCTTATGGGATTAATTCATTATAGTTTCCTATGACCGGGTATCACTATCACTACAGAGTCATACAGTGACGAATTAGGAGGCGTTCGCCAAACACTGAAGGTACAATAATTAACTGTGGACAACAGAAGTTTGTGGTATTGAAGTTTTACTTTTTCTGCTCATTTGACAATTGAGCCACTCAGAAGCCAAAATGGCTAACTTAATCTCTGTAATCAAAACTAACTTTCCAAATTTGTTTTATTTAAGAAAAATTAAGCACTAAGCACGTGCTTCGATACTAGAATTGGAAGAAAATCAAAAAGTCGAGTTAATCATTTTGGCTTCTGATATTGAAAATGGTCCTTCAGCAGTTTCTTTCTCTCAGAGATTTAGATTTTCGAATGCTCTCGTAATACGTTGGTAAAAGTGTATCGAATATTATGTAAATTATTAAATTATTGAAAAGTGCTTCATTTCAATAAAGTTACGTTTCTTCAAAGTAAATGTTTTAAAACCGCGGGAACTTTCAGGATGACCTAATGTTATGCTAAACTTTACTTTGTACGCATTTGAAATTTTTGCACGATTCTGACAATTCCATTGTATTATATGTTTATATCGATTGCTCATTTCCTTCTCATTTTGGCGTAATTAACGTGAAATTAGCGCCATTTCTTTTTCGAGGAACAGAAAGAGTATAACAACACTGTTTGAATAATAAAGGAACCGTTAACAATTGCTGTGTACAAGTCAAAGAACTCGAATTCCGTGTTCCTCGAGCAAGTTTCCGTAGAGAACGACGAAGAGTTCGTGTGCGTAGATGATCGAGGTCGCGCGGAAGGGTCGTTAAAGCTCGTAAACGAGATAGACTATCGGCGGAATTTCCTTGATCCTCGATAATGCGGTAGAAACAATTTGCACGCATCCGTTTGCCGAGGCGAACGAAAACCAAAGTCCGCACGTGACTTCGAAACGTATCGATCCTCTTTGACAAGTGCTATAACTTCCAAAAGCACATTGATTTATCAGAATCCCGTGAAAAAATTATACTAAAAATTTCCTACGATTCAGTTGTCCACGTATAAAATGACATTTTTTTAACCTCCACATTACGATAAACTCTTGTAAAATTCGACAACAGAGCGCACTACGAAATACGAGCATAATTGATTTAAAAATTTGATTTTGAAAATTACACAGCTGCGAGGCTATTGCCTTCGAAATAGTCTGAGACTGTACACGCACGTTCCACCGTCGTATCCATTGATCGCAACATTTCTGATACTCACTTTCTGGTATCTCTATTAAATACCCACGTTACATTCCTTGGAATGTTAGGAGATGAACTGAAAATGCGTTTCTTTCACGACTCTTTTCACTCTAGGAAATAATAAAAAGTCACAAGAAGACGAATCAGGCGAATGCCGGGGGATGTTCGAACGCTGAGATCGATTTTAAATTTAAAAACTCTTTCACTAGAATAGCTGAACGTGGTGGAACATTCTCACGATGAAAAATCCACGACGAAACGTTCCATTTTTCGCGTAACATGAAACTCAAGCACGTAACTGTTTACGTTGCTGGCATTTTGGCGGGAAGAAAATTATTCCGGAAAATTTATTGTCACCTCTCGTAAATCCGAATTCCTTTGGAAAGTGTATCATGGTGGAATGCCCATGATCGTGACTTGGGGTATGGAAACGGTGATCATCGGAATATAGAGAGCAGGAAAGTACATATTTGCGTTTCGAATTTTGAAAGACGCAGGGAGAAAGAAAGGGAGGGAGATGAGAAGACGTGGAAGCACGCACTTCTTAAATCTACAGATTTCAGGGATCCCCTTTAAATCTTCGCAGTCAGGACTAATCCCCAGACTTCAGCTCGTCACTCCTTTTTCACGTTTTCCTCGCTCTGATCTCGACTTCCTTTCACGTCTTCGATTTTTCAAGTTTCGCTGAATTTTGCGAAACCTCAGATTCGACAGAAAATGTCATTGGCATGTATCAGCCACTTCCCAGTTAGCAATTTTAATTTAAAGGGAACAAGGAAATTGAAATGAAACTTTTTATTTAATCCTCTGTAAACTTTGTCATGTAAAAATCGTATAGAAATTATTATAAAAATTATTTCATTGTAGTACATTCCCAGCTTTTATTTCTGCATCCATTTGTATTGTCAGAGTCATTTTTGATTGCTTCGAACGAACGATGTGTGTATCTATTGAATAATTATGCGAAATGTACGCGAATACAAAGTTCAACGTATAAAATATTATAATTCGTAAGATTTAAAATTCGATCCTATGCCACTCGTGAAACTTTTTTCACTCTTAGGTACGATACTTTAAATAAATTGCAAATAAGCGCATATTCGTTGAAGTACTTACTTACCAAAACCTAAGAAACTGTTTTCCCACCTAGCTACCATAAAGTATTTTTCCACGAAAAATTTCTTTATAAAAGATTGGTTTGTTCGTTGGCCAGAGAGCACGACAGTTGCGAGTTAGGATAATAGGGTGCGTGACCATGTGTTTCGGCTTCACCTGTGCAAGGCTTGCGTGCTTTCTCCTGTACGCGTAGGGGTTGAGTACTAAGAGGGGAGGATATTATGACCCTTACGAACTAATCCGGATTAAATTTGAATGCCTGGCTATGTGGCTAGGCGATCTGCGAATATGTACTACACCGTCTTGCAGCATACGATTGAACTCGTTACGACGTTTAACCCTTTCTACAACTCCATTTAGATCGCCATGAACTGGAAACCAATCTTTTGATCCTTTCCCCTATTGTACTATCATTCGGAAGCATCGATGTTTTATACCGATTTTGTTTCACGTTTTATTTAAATAAAACGACAGAATAATATTTATTTCATTAATCATTCTCGAGAAAGAAATTTGCAACAACTTGTTCCTTTAAAATTCCACTGATTTATGTTTGGCAATAACTTCAACGAATGAGAAGAAATTTATTTAGAAACTAATAAACAGGTTGAATAAAGTTTGAACAAAGAGGAAATATGTATGGAATTCACAGTAGAACGAGTATAATTTGCTGTATTTAATCTGTACATTTTAAACAAACGCAAAAACGTCGAAGGAGTAAATTATTACTAATCGTGTAAAGTTCAAAGACATCTGTATCGCAGAACGTATTGTATAAATAAGCATACAGCTACGTAACTTTCAACCTGATCACACAGAAAGCCAAAGACAAAATCGATATTGTCTTTGACGACGATATTGGTATCGTATGCGAATGCATATTTGTCATTATTTATATATCCTACCCGTTATTTAAAAAGATTTCATTCGCATGTAGATATTTATTTTGTTAATTTAATAGGATCATATAGCGTAAAAGAAAAGATGTTCTCTTCAGTCTGCAAGGCCGTACGGATGTCACTTTTTAAAACTGAATCTAAATTGAAATTAATTTATAAATATGAATCTTAAAGCTAATTCTGTTCACGGGGAATTATTTAAACAAGCAAGGATTAAATTCTCTGTCATTTGACTTTATTCGCAAAAACGAATGGTAACAATGTTGTACAGATCTAACAGCTATTTTCACATTTGAATTGTGCAGTGTGTTTGTATCACTTATTACAATGATAATGTTTATTACGTGTTATTGAAAAGTTAAAGGCAGCACTGCAGGGGGCAGGCAGGGACGAGATATATTCTTGTTTTGGTTATAAGTAGGAAAAAATTGTGGAAGAGAAAGTTGAATGGTACAAGAAGCTCTACCTTCCTACAGCTTCACTTTTTTATCAGTGTAACTATGCATCTAAAGAGATTCACTATCGGCGGTTCGAGCCACCGTACAGACGACCACTCTTGGGGTATTTCGAACCCGCAATTTTCGACTTTTCTCTTCGAAATCTCACTGTACACTGCTGAGAGTGTATTTCTCGAGACACACTTACTTTGTTCTCGCTGTAACGTAAACAATTGATAGGCAGTGTCGAGTGTCGAACACTCGAGCCTCTTCAGCTCTGGGTCCGATCGAACAGAGTTGTGGTACTGCGAAGGTTGAATGGAACTGCGTTCTTCCTTTCTTAACGTAGATCGATTTTCCGAAATAATTCGCTTATAAAAGTATCAGGGTATGATGTTAGAACAATCAATATTTCGTGAGATTTTTCAAATTTTTGATAAAGCATTCAACATTCTTGAATGAAGCCCCTCGCTTCTAAAATGTCTTCGTACAGAAGGATACTGGTTCCGTATGACACAATAAAAAAAAGAAAGGACATGCAAATTCTGAAGCTGAAGAAAGCAACGTCGATCTCAATTTGAATTTCCCGCGTTAAAGGAGGATTTACTGTACATTCAGCATTTCTTTATGCTCGTTTGGATTTGAATTTCGTCGAAGTGGCGTCGAAGTTTAAACGCGGCTTAAAGCATACGTCTTACCAAAAATTTGAAACCTACCTCGCGAAGTATTGATTTCTCCAACATCGTACCCCGATACTCGATAAGAAGTGGAATAAATTTTGATCAAAGTTCATTGCAAATTGTCATCGATGTTACTGCAATACAGCCGAACGTACAATTGATTACAATGAAAATTAGCCAAAAATACGAGTTGAATTTGCTCCTGCAAAGGATAAAGAATCGTGGCGTGTACACCGTTCTGTTGAGAGCATAAATTGAAACGGATAAACTGTAGAACGGCGTTTATCCATGCGACGAAACGAAGGAAGATTTCGACGCGCAGTTTCCTGTCCACCCTGTAGATAATGTCCTCCCCAACTGTCGTGGAACACATAGGATATGCCAAGAGTGGAACACTGGTAGTGTGAGCGCGAGATGGGAGGAAGAGAGGATGGGGGTTAGGATTAGGTGAGTTGTGTGCGTTGGATTTCGGATTTGGGCGGCGGGCGGTGGGTGGCGCACACGCGACCAATAATCCCGGATTAATCCTAGGTTCGACCATATACGTATACACATGTACCGATCCAAGGACGCACACAACGCCATCGACGTGTATCCTCGCAGAGAGTTACCAGTACATTCGCAAGGTACGCTCATGGAGTCCGGTCAAACCAAATGACTGAAGTATACGTGGTGGCGCATACGCGTGCATTCGTACACGAGTGTGCATCGTGGCGGTGCGCGCGCGCGGCCAACAGGACTCGGAGGAGAGAACCAGGCCGAGCCGTCAAAGGATTTGGCTACACGCACACAAAGCCACACACATACACACACGGGAGGACACATCGATGCAACGGCCAAAGATAATCCTCACGAATACAGTACCTGGATAATCCCCGTGTAGGACCGTATATACGCGTGTGCGTGCACGTACGAGCGCACACTTATCACGGACGCGGATGATGGTCCGTATAAAAGGGTGGCGCAGAGTACGGCGGTGGGCGGGGGTGGATCAAGGGAACAGGGCGGGACGGGTGGTGGGGAGAGGGAGAGTTGGAGGACTATGGCAGAGCACACAAGGTTTAGAGGCTAAGCGGCTCATCCCCCAGGAAGCTTTACATACCGTCCTGATACGATGGGAATTCTACGAACGATTCGAAAGATATCCTCTTTGTGAGTTGGGGTCGAGGCGCGAGTATGCGCGGCGGTTTGTATGGAAATATTGGAGAGTGCGAAAGAGACGCGACACGATTTCACTGCTCATCGCTTGGCTCACGGAACGTTCGCTATTTTTGCGGATTCTGTTTGTTTGTTTGTCTGGCCAAGGAGTTTTCGGCAAAAGTCCTGGAAACGGTTGCGGACAGATTGTACAGAAGGAAACGGCGCGTCACCGCCGAAAACTGAAATCTAATTTCTCGTGGAATCAATGGATATGGATCGGTACGATTGTTCTACTTTGCTAAATTTTAGCTGTTACTGTTTAAAAAATTACGCCGCATACGTATATATTATGCGACTTTGAAACGTCTTGAAGGAGATACAGATGTGATTTCGGATTTAATTTGCATCCTCTACAGGTAATACTTGAATATTTATAAAAGCTTATTTCTCCTCGGAACAATTTTCCCCGGTGCATTAACTCATGGAGCCCCATATGGATTTTCTCTCCCTCGTTCCTCTCCTCGTGGAAGAAAAATGCGAGGACACATTCGCAAAGGCCCGCTACTCTGTGACCATAATCTTAATCCTGGATTAAATGATCTGGGGTTTGTATAATCTCGCCATTTTGTCCCTGAAACGAATCTCAGCATTAGAAAGTCTGAAACCTCACAGTCGTACTGTAACGATAAATCCGTGGATCGTATAACCTCAATATACATACATACTCTGAAATATATACATAGTAATAAATGACTCGTAAAAAATGTGCTGATTTCCAAATATTAAATCACGCTTCAACCTTCACAGAAGATACCTGCAACAACGAAGTAGGGTAAGTATAATTTCACGAATTCGTTGCTTTATCGATAAATCAATCAGTTTTGCTTTGAAATACAATAATAATGAATATTGTCACTTTAAATTCATTACAACTGTAACTTTTTATTTTTGAAAGGAGAATTGTTTCATTTTGAAATTTTATGTAGATTAAAGTACTACAATAAAGTATATTTGAAATTACTACTTTTCATCTTCGGGCTGTTCAAATAAATTACCTGATTTTTTCATTCAAACTTTTCATATCGACCAATAATAAACATGTACTTCAAAATGATCTA
This sequence comes from Habropoda laboriosa, assembly GCF_001263275.1. Taxonomy (NCBI): domain Eukaryota; kingdom Metazoa; phylum Arthropoda; class Insecta; order Hymenoptera; family Apidae; genus Habropoda; species Habropoda laboriosa. The sequence goes on from NW_017100245.1 coordinate 201,051, forward strand.
TAAAGAACATTTTAATTCGAAAGATTTACCATACACTGTTTAATAAAAATTCTTCGACGCGGTTAGATCAGTAGGTCCTTTCCAAAAGAGGTTAGAAACTTTTCGACGTATCGTTGTGCCGAAGTTCTTGTGTCAGGATAACAGGATATACACGTACACGTGAGGTCACGTCAAGATCCTTCTCGGCTTGTATCCTTGTAGAAACCTTCTTAGCCTGTTGCATCTGATATGAAAGAAAAGGCAAACGGTCCGAGTATAAGCTTTTGCACCTTGGAGATGGTGCAATTTTCTTCGAAATGCTAGAACAGTCCTGACTGTCGATAGACTTCGCGGCGATTCAGATCATCTTTGATGTGAAAATTGGAATAAAGGGCGAACGAAGACATCAGGATCACAGAATTGACGAACGTAGCGCTTGTTTGTCACATCAACATCGTAGGATATGGAGGTCCCTGATCCTTGCGGCTTTTCAGACTTCCAGGCGTAGTCGGCCTTCAACGTGGACACGTTCGTCCTGCAAACCTCGTTCTGTGACCCTGGTACGCAAGGGTCATCGGCTACCCTTTTTTACCTTAGCAAACACCTCCCTATTTAGTATGTTATCTGGTCTTTTCATTTGCGAAGCTTCGGCAAATAGACACAGTCAAAGGAAATTGAACATAAACATTTTTAATCATTTTTATGTTTATTTCCTCCTATTAACAGCTTGTTATTATTTTTTCCAAATTTAATCCATAAGTTGGCTTACTTTTGCCTTAATATTTCCTTGTAACAACGCTTACAGATTTCTCGTTTAACGAAGGAAGGAACAAATTTTTAGTTATTGTAGTTTTCGTTTTACCTACTGTATTTGTTTACTCTGATTATATTCATATCATGTTTGTGCACGAGTTTGGTAATAATTCTTGGTTACTATAGGACAAAATGTGAATTCGTTATAGTGTAAAACTTCTCTATGTGAAAATTGAATAAACTTCTGTCTAAAATTTTCTTAATTTCCTCGCTTTTTCCAATTTTCGTATTCTGCATGTACAGACTCCGAAATGCCTGTGCCGACCTGCGGGGTAATAATTTGTAGGCCTACTAGATCTCGTTCATAATAGGCGCGCATATTTCATCAGGAAGTATCTCGTCTTGGCTGTTCTGACGCTAATCCATTATTCCCCGGTCGGAAGACCGCAAGTATCCTTTCCAGTCGAAAAATATGCAAATAAGGTCCTTTGTTTGGCACCTGCAGCCTTGCTTTCGCATGCAGGGCAACAGAAGAGAAGCGTAGGTATCCTAGACCACGTTCCAGATTCTGGAAGTGGCTGCTGACCCAAATAAGGGTTTTTGTAGGATCCAGGCAATCAGGATAACAGAATTGCAGGACGTATCGTCCTTACGCACGTGCTCCACGCACCGCATAATCTTTCGTTCTCCGTCCCCTTCGCTATTCTCCCGACCTCTTCTTTTCACATGCGCTCTTCTTTAACCTTCCGAATTTGGGTTTCGTAATTTCCTTTTTCTCTTACACAAATGCACCTCTTTTTTTTTTGCAAGTATACTTTTTTCTTGTCCATTTCTTTTAGTTACGGTGAATCTTCGAAAATAAGAATAACAGCGAAATATCACGCGAATTCTAAATATTATTCTACCTATATTATCCTGGGAATTTCGATTTTTACAACGTTCAAGCTTGTATTATCTCTTGGCCCAAGATTTAGCGACTCGTATTCCGAAGGATTCCCTTTTGGTTCGCAATTGATTGATTTGCTAACGTTTCGATTGCACGACAATTGCCTGAATTCGTCTCACATGATCGTTTAGGGGTTATAACGATGTTTTACGACCGTAATCGATCAAATATCGTCGGACTTCTGTGAAAAGAAAGGCGCAGAGAAATTTAATAGGAAAATATTGAAAAGTGCAGTAAAAAGGTGCATCCAATTATCCTCTATTATAATTAATTTATTTTGTATAAGATAATTAGTATTTTCACAATCCCCTTGGCAGTTTTTTAGAACAGCCTATTTACTCTGGTAACGACTCGATTTTATTGGTTGTACTTATGGATGAGACACACAACAGTGTACATTGATGTTAAATTAATTATCCTGTTTCTATCTTACGCCTAATCCCGCTCTAAATAATCTTCTGGATTATATAATCCCGTCATTTAAGACTTACTAATCCTCGAAGCGTCTTTGGCAAACAAAACGCCAAGATTGCATAATCTTAGGGATTATTTAATCCAGGATTAATAGCGGGACAGTTGGATGCGTTATGTGAATAAATTTTTCTTCCAATTCTTCTGGTACAATTTAAATGTTGATTTGTCTACCTTAATTCTAAGCATTGTCTGCAATTGACCGTGAAACGCGAGCTTTTTTCTCTTTAAAATCCAGCATGTAACGTTTTCCTTTAAATTTACATCTCTTTAAACGTCGAAACGTAATTAGATTTAAGGAAATTTTTTAATTTGGAGAAAAAAGGATTCTGCGAATTTTCTTTGAGAAGCCAGATTGAGTGAACAAACTTCGCTTATTTTTTGCATTGCGAAAGTGGATTTTGCGCACGTTACCCGAAACACAGAATGTATCATTTACAACAACAATCGAAAACATACGCATTGAACGTTTACGAAACAATTCGGTATTTCTGAAAATAACAAAACAGACGTTCGATCAGTTGTCGAAATTATTATACATTTGCGCTTCGATAATCGTCGACACTTATTTAATCCAATTTCATAACGCATTTGTACATTTTTGTTTACTGTACGGTTTAGAAGAATCTCGTTATTCGGAATTGACAACTTATAAAGTGTAAATAAAATACACCGAAATTAAAACGAATAGTCATAATTCCACAAATCTGTTATCTAAATTGCAGAACTGTAAAAACGTGTTTGATTTACACATATCCTTATCGCGAAATATTCTTTATACTTTTATCGTATTTTGTAGGGAGAGTTGCTCGCCTATCGACCGCTTGATATCGTTTTGGAGAACATCTTAACGCAAAACGGGTAAAACTTACAAATTATCTGATGAATTTAACTTGACAAAATTAGTATAACTAATAACGCTTACATATTCGGAGAAGCGACGGTAAATTCTTAGAAAAAAGTGAACTAGTGTCCTTTAACCTAACATATTCAACAAGCTAGCAGTTCCTTATCAGTTCTTCTCATCATTTCTGCTCTCCTGGGATAGAGAGGTCATACGGTAGCCCTACCCACATCTTCGTGGGACAACGCGAAGAAGTTAGGGTTGGCGTCATCCGACAATAGGCTCAAGAACGTTCGAATATAGGGATGGATAGCAGATTTGTACATGGAGCTGAAAGTGATCCGGAGGGGATATACGTAGAAAATGCTATCAGGGCTGCAGAATACCGCAGGATCTTCGAAGATCCTTGCAAGTGGTTGGTTCAACCTCTGCAGCTGAAGAAAGTCGAATGGTCGATGGTCGGTCCTCTGGTAAATAATGCAACGTAACAAGTGTCAACGGCCGTTTAATCTACGATATTTACGTTGTTATTTAAAGATTTACAGTTGGTATACTATCATTGCAAAGTACAATAACAGAGACGAGTTAAATTCTTTTCAAATATTCCCCCGCACCATCGGCGCTTAATTCTCCTGTTCAACAATGGAACAGGAACATTTCGTTGAAAAGTTCGCGCTTAGTGGATGCCGGATATAACCGGCGCTAGCCAGTGTGAAGCATTTAGTGGATGCCGGATATAACCGGCGCTAGTCGCGAAAGGGTTAAGGAACCTGAAGAATACAGTTTTCTAATTTTCGAGCGAAAAATGTTTAGTTTGCTATGCGATAGAGGTAGGAAAAGATTCGAAGCGTATCGTAAAGTTCTAGTGATTTTATTTCTTGATTTCTTTATCCAAGTATCCAGACCAGATCTCATTTACTAATTTTGTCATGTGAGTGTTAAAAAAATCTTCGGAAGCTTTTAAAATTAGCATACGTGTATTATCGTCTGAGGTATCTTTGAAGAAAGCGTTGCGAATGGTTGTCGTTGTCCTCATGGGCTCCTGATATTAAAACCCGTTATACTCTGTTCAAATCTAGGATCAACGTGATCCTGCGGTTGTTTTGCGTGTTCTTTCCAGCGATGCAGGATTATGGTACGCGTTCATCGTATAAAACCCTGATACAGAAAGCCTTTCGATTTCAACCGAAACAGGATACTAAGCAATCTACCACCGTAGCCGCTTATCCTTAAAAGCCTGCGGCGAGTCTTCCTGTTCATTGTCCTTTCCATCTTCCTTACGAATTCGAATTACCTTCAAAGAATCTCCACCGAGTGGAAAGAAACTGTATCATTCAAATTTCTGACAGCACTGGGTAAAAGTATAATACAGATTGGTTTGTTTTACGTAACTAACGTTGAATCTTTATTATAGTTCATTCTATAAAGCGGTTGTTGAGTCACTTCTTTTAGTATAAATAAAGTATCACCGTCGTTCTGTGGTAACAAGGTTAATCCTTCAACTGTATTTAGTGTAAGTATTAAGAACAATGTCGATACGAGTAAAATGCCATAGACAAACGCCTGTATACTACATGAACTGGTTAAGTCACTGAAAAATTAAATAAAAAAAAAAAGGATAGTTTATTTAGGCAGCATTACTAATGAAGTCTAGTTTATGGGATAAATCGTTAAAGGGAAATTAGCTGTTTCCTTACAGAGTTCCACATATTGAAAACGATATTTCCCGAATTGTACATCGTACGGAATACCTCAGAAGCAATGAAAAGCAACGATATAAAATAGCATAGTTCGTAAAATGTGCGCTATTCTAATACCTAAATTGTAAAGTGTGTAGCTTCATGTTCTACGGTAATCATTGTCGACTGAATTTTCTTAAAACGGTGAAATAGTGAACAAAATTCTGAGAGAGATCGATAAAATGCATCTTCCGCTTTAAAAGAGTACAAAAGGTAATACGTTCGCAGGCCATTGCTCGCAAATAAGTCAGTTCGTCCTCGAATTAATCCTTGATCCTCGAAGCAGGTCGAAATAATCTGAGATTAAGACTCGCACTACGACATGCCCGTACAAACCAAGTGTACGAGATATTTGTATGTACATATGAGGTACTGTGTCAGGCAAAAGGAAACGGGAATAATAAAAGTAACAAAGAGACAGAAGGAAAGAAAGAAATTGAGAGAGAATGAAAGAAAGAAAGAAAAAGATGGCAAAAAAGGGAAGAAGAGGTGATGCAAAAAGAAGTTGGAATACGATCTTAATTCCGTCGAATAGGGATCGCCACAAATCTCGATCTTCCTGCTTAGCCGTGTCGTACTCTTGGTCGAACAGAAAAGGGAGAAGGGAGTTGGAAGAAGGGAAATAATTTCCCTAGGTCGACCTGGTTAAGATTCATAATTTACGATCTTGGAAATAATCCACAGCACAGAATAGGAGGGGGAAAGGGAATGCCCGTAGAAGGAAGGAAAAAGTGTGTGTATGAAAAAAGAGAGCGAAGGTAGGACTTATCCTTTGATCCAGGATTTATTTAACTACGGTCCCAGCGCGAGCTTATCCCGGGGGAGGTTTTAGCCATCGAGGGGCCACGCTATTGATTTTTAGCTCGAGGATTAAAAGCGCACTTCCGTGATGCTGTGTGCAAGACAACGTGTGTGCATTGTGCATGCGTGTGTTACAAAATAATCATCAACATATAAGTAGAAAAAGAGAAAAAAAACGGAGCGGGTACACATTTTATACTTTAAATATTGTCGATGTACGTTAAACGTGTAACAAGCTATTTATACGATATTATTGTGATCTGGTACTGAAATGATTGATGAAACGAAACGAAATTCGTTATTTTAGAATCACTTTTGAGTTCGAACTTACTATTGTCTAGTGCCCTGCAGATGAACGCCAGTGTATCAAATAACCTAGTTGCAGTAATAAGTGATTATCAATGATGCAATATACACCGCCTAAATTAATACTAATTGAACGTTTAACAGTCGCTATTTGCTTTATCATCCGAATTGTGCTTGAATGCGAGGGCTGAATTTTCGCACTTGTCCCAGATGTTCCACACTTTTCAAACCTCGATCTCGTTATTTATTACTCAGATTTTTTTTATTTTGGTACTTGTGAACAGTGCAGAGCGCTGACTGCAGATTTTCAAATTGTGCTTGAATAAAGGAAATTTTGAGAAGTATTCACAATGTATAATTCTGTTTCCACTTAATTAGTAGATATTATTTTTGAAGGCATTGTTAGAAAATGCTAGAACGTTTTTATTTACATTTAAAAGGTACATTTTTTAGCGATTTAGCAAGACAAATCTGATGAGAACTTCGGAAAAGTTAAAAAGAAATTTATATTATTTATAAAATGACAAAATAAACAATATTCTTTTAATAATCGTGCTCGGTTGTTATTGAATGCTACAATCACATGACTCTGTCGAATTCTCTAAGCGTTAATAAAGAAATGTAATGTGATATTTGAATATTTCAATTATACGACAGCCTGTCGATTAATTAAAACCAGGAAGGCTGTTACGAAAAAGCAAAATCTCTTTCGGGCCAAGTGAAAATAGAAACAAAACTGCGGTTTTGTTCGCTGAAACATTTATAGAACTAAATAATCAGAAATATATTCAGGAATTAAATAAGCTATGTTAAGCTGTATTAAATGTATAAAAACCTGCGTTCACGAGTATGTATCTGTGTGTGCGTTCAGATAAATTCAAATGATCATGTATGTATCAATTGACGCATAACTATAAAGATACATAATTACGGTGCAAGGTAAGCGTTAATCCTGAAACAGCAACAATTGCCTGTCATAAATGTAATATCTCGTAGAATTTTTACAGAATGAAAAACATAAATACGCGCGGAAATTTAATTCGAGCAGCGTTTCAAAATAAAAATCAAAATGTTTGTAAAGAAACAATTATACGTTGCCGTGTTACAACACAATAAATGTACAGAGTAACGACAAGTGGTTGTGGTAGTAATAGGTGTAATTTTAACGAAGAATATTTTCGTAAATAATATACTGGTCAATGTTGAAGACACTTAAACATTGCTAATGAAAGGTCGAAAATTATACCGTACGTATACGTAGTAGGTGTGCATGTTTATACGATTGTGCAATATATTTTTGTGCTTTGAAATACAGGGTTCAGGAACCGTTGTAGTAAATTTTGATACGCGTACAAAACTGGATCTTGACATCAAAAGGGTGACGTATCTTTGGCGCGAGAGTTGTTGCCGATAACGATCAGAAGTTATCATAATTTTTGAAACGAGGTCACAGATATCCCAAGTGGAATTTCACACTTTCACCTAATCTGTGTTCTGGTGTTTATTACGTTACATTAAGCACATGCCGCGTTATTTTATTTTCACCAACGATATTTATCGTTATAATCCAAGATTCGTAGAATAAAAATGAATCTCGTCGGCGAAAGAGCCAACTTACGATTGCGCATATTTCGTGGTATTTATAGGTGTATCGCGCAAGATATGCCATCTTATGGGTTTTTAATAAACCGTGGAAGTGATGTGTGTAGAATCTGTAAAGTTCATAACGAAGCTGCGGTTTTAGTATTTTTCCAATATAAAACTCTATGGCATCACAAGTTTGTGGAAAATAAAAATGAATGATTAAAAAGAGAATTATTTGCGGCCAGAAAATTTGTCCAAAATGCGATCACCTGTGACAATCACGTATACTACTTTCATCACGCACGATTTTTAACTTTACATTCAAATATCTATTTCGTACACCTAGATCTGATTGCGTTCGTAATTTTCCCGATGGGTCGCTGCATCGTGCAACGTGTGCAGTTCGCGTACTCGGTACAAATGACCTCAATAAAATTGCTAAAAATGTCCATTTCGAGTATACAAACGAAATCTCCAAATTTGCCTAAATTTCCTTGAGATGTGCTCGTTCTAAAGAATTCTGCACATCTCGAAGCAATTGTTCCGATGGTACTTGTGCGAATTGGAAATCGAAAGCGACATAACAGGGTGTCGCAGAACGGTGCGGGCTTAGCATCCGCGTGGAAAAACCGCACCTTCCTCTTTTCTGCCGCAACGGCTCGTAGCATTGGCCGGCAAATGCATTATCTGAAACACGATTCCTTGGTAGCACGAGCGCGTGCAAGCAGCTGAAAGTGCAATGAACGGCGCATCGGAAATCCGAAAGCTAACGACGCGACGCACGAAAGGGGTTGATAAAAAAATCGTAGTTTACCAGGGGGAAAGGGAGAGAGTGAGAGAGAGAGAGAGAGGCGCATTGACAACGAACCGATCGACGGGCTTTAGGAATACAGCCGGTTATCTTCACGGGTCACCGGCTATGGCTGTCGGCTTAATCTTTGGCAACATCCAACGAGAGGAACATGACGAAGGAGACAGAAGAAGAAGGCTCGACACTTATCTTTATCCAAGTGGCTAACAACCATTGAGTGCCACTTGGCTCCTCCGCTTTGGCCGCCGTGCACGATCGATTAGGTCCGGTGCAGACGAGCGATGCGATGCCGCGGTATGGTCGCCGCGATTTCGCAGCGGCGACACTGTGCGATTCGACAGGTTTATATTTCTCGTAGCGGAATCGCGCGCTCCTTGTATTATATCGTTAGAAATGTAAACCTGCCGTCATCGCTGCGAAATCGCGACGACGTCGCATCCTTTGTCTACGCAGGACCTTAGACACTCCTCTGATCGTTTAATCGGTCGTCGCAGTTCCATCGATCGCTAATCTCTCCTAACGGAATAGCAACAAGTTTTCATTAGCATTCTATCTGCTTCCTTGTCTTCTTTAACCGTTTGAGTGCCACGAAGCGCGACCGCGCTGCTCGCGTTCTATGTCGAAAAGTGCCGCCACACCGGGCCACGATATGCAAATTTTACCGTAGCGTATCATCAGCGTTACTGAAACTTCTATACTAGTAAGTGTTACAGTAACTTGTTTTTCGTGAAAAATCGTTTTCATTGGAAATGCCCAAAACGAAGTTTGTGGCATTTTTCGACAGAAATGAAAGAAGCGTGATCGCGCCGCTTATCATTTTTCGGTCAGATTTCTGCAAAAACCCGTGGCACTCGAAGACACGTCAAGAAATTATTGTTATTTACTCGTATGACGTGTGTGTAATATGCAAAATTTGCGCGCTATTTAATTGTTAGTATTTACCTTCACGTGAACTCCTTTAACACTTTGACTACCGTGTCGTTCAACTTCAGCTGACGCTCAAATACCCGGAAAAGCATTAAAATTAAAACATTGAGGACCGTTTTATTTTTCAGGAACGACTTTGTAAAATATAATAAAATAGAGCTGAATACAATTATTTCCTCATTAACACTAATTGGTTTTTAGCAGAAATTTATATTTATGAAATCATGTTTACAATCAGCTTGACAGTGAAATTGTGAAACGTTCTCAAACTGATAAATTGATAAAATTTTTATAATTGTGTACATATTTTTATATTATGATATGAATATTTATATTATGCTAATATTGTATTGTTCGTTCGTTCGGATCTGTTGCGAAGCTAAAGGAAGATAATGAATGTCCAAATCCACATTACCGAAAGAAAATTTTAATCTTCCGACATGTATTGCACAGTATACCTACTAAGTTTAAATAACAGAATTTGTAAAACGAATGAAAAAGAAACATGGATTTTAAAAAAATTACCTTTGCGAATTCAAGCGCTTCGAGGTCTTATTGAATTTGTATGAAATGTTTGAAGACTTTATATTGCAAATTTCTCTTATTAAATATTCGGAGTAATTTATATGTATATAAGTATTCTAAAAGAGAATCTTCTGTAAAATTATATATCTTGCACTATTAAAGCACAACATGAGATCTCGTTGCTTATTAGAGAAACCCCTACTTTTTTGAAATCCATTCGCACCCTTCTATTCTGTTCCTAAATATTACTTCAGCTAAATTATATAAAGTAATTCGGGGGAAGATGCCAAAAAACCATAACAGTGTTTTTCCTGTAAATTTTAGCACAATCGTATCTACGTTCTTTTGTTATGTCAGTTGGTAAAGAAGATCACTTGACATTTGTTTTAACATACACAACATCCGTAAAAATTTGTTCTGCCGCTCGATATTTTGTGTTGTAATAAAAAGAAAAGAAAGTGTTATCAACAGCGGTAAGTTGCTAGCAGAAAGAAAGTATATTTTTTTATTTATTTTGGCTTTTACACAAATGATTGGCGTACAATTTGACTTACTCAACGAGCATTTGTTACCCATCGAGCAGATTGTGTATCAGAAGAATTGTCGTTTTTATAGGTAAACATTTAGTTGTTGTTAATGTGGTAGTGTTCATTTCGTAGTATATGATTTAGGTGACAAATAAAGTTCGTAAATTTGATAGAAATGTATGCATTAAATTTTGTACAGATTTAATAAAAAACCTTAGTCACCTTCCACCCAATTACCTGAATGATTATTAACACTCTACGATGAATTTAGATATACGTGTTAATATCTACACCTCTTTCAGTTGTTCCACAATTGTGTCGTTAAGATTTTCGCGACAAGTTCAACATCAATTTCAACATAGTAGTAATTCGTTTCAGGGCAAAGTAAGTTGTGTCGAATAAAAGGGTGATTTATTCGACGGCAGTATCGGTTAATTAAAATTCTTGTAGGACACAAGGCGTCGGTACTCCCGGCGGTAGTCAGGTGCAGCGTCGCGAATGGTTATGGGCGTCAGCGAATAATGTGTGCGTCCCTGTGAGCACGAGCTGTGTAAATCGTATTAGGGATTATTGCACGATCAAAAATATCCTCGTAGGATAATCCCCGAAGGTGGCAACGATGTGTGAGTGGCATTAACTCTCGTGTGTACTACGATGCGTATAGGTATACACTGATCCCCTCATCTTCGCTCTTTCTCTTTTTACTGTATCTCGAGCTGCATTTCCCAATGTGTTGGTGGATACACACGTTTATGTGTGCTTGCCACCATGTCGGCCTCTGCGAAAATCCACGCCTCTGCATCCTGTTTTTGATTTATCTTTCTCCTCTTTCAGGCTCCCGATGGGCCAGGTGATGTCATCGGTGGCTGCCCCTGGCCCTCCCGGTAATCACGCCTCGAATGTTTTTCTTCGAGCGTCTATTGGGTTAGGCGCAGTTAAGTAAAGAAGTCTGGGAGAAAGAAAATCCTGTGAAAAATTTATCAACTGTTTTAGTACGCATTCAAATAAAAGGCTGTTATTTAACCTATCGGACTAACTCATACGGGATGATTCTAAGACCTGGGACAACATTACGATTCTTTTCTAGTCGTAACGAACGGGAGAGATAACAGTGGGAAAGGTTTAACGGTTTATTAAAATCTACGTTAATTGAATTATTCTTTCAAATGGAACTACTTTTCCTTGTATGAATCGATTCTTCCAGACCTTGCATGTGTAAGAGTGTTAAAGTAACGAAGATAAAAAATGGCTAATTTCAGCGATAAAATCATTTACCAAGGTCTGCAACAGTTACATTTAAACAATTAATTTGAACTCCGTGTTTTGAATCATTCATGGAAACAGGAGGAAGTGATTAATCCCTGTGTTTAAGAAAATATCGTAGAAAAAGAGCTTTGAGAGGATTTAAATCCGGTGACGTGGGTAATCAAGGTGAAAGGCTACAGGTGCCAAACCATTTCTCCTGACAAATTTCTGTTAAATAACTGGTTAGAATAGGAGCACCGTGAGCTGATTCTTTATTTTCTTGAAAATAAATAGAATTAAATAGAAGAACGTCGTCGAATAAAAAGGGTCGTGTAAATTCCAAGAAATGTTTCTCGATTCTGAAATTTGTAATCCGTCACGATTAAGTTCAGTTGAAGAAATTGAGAAACAGAATGTTGAATATAAGATAGGACAAATTGATTCATTTAAATAGACTGAAATTAGGTTTCTATATTACAGTGTAAGACGGAAAGCGAAGAACCGACGTTTTGATTATGAAATTTACGGCAGAGGTGGAAAAATGTTATAACAGTAATCCACTGTACTGTTTAAGTACTAGTAAAAAATATGCTATTTATCGTAAATTAGCATAGCTAATAAGTTTATCCGCGAAATGTTTGAAAAAACCGATTTATTTAAAGAAAAATATCCATTTAAAAAGAAACGCAATTTTATCACATTAAACCATTCAAGTTTTTCCTATCTTATTCTTTCTTACTTTTCTTTAAAAAAGGGTTGAATCATTCTTTGAAGCGATATGCTTTTTCTTTGTAGTGCTGCTTACTCTTAAACAGAAGTTGTCACTTTACGGGAATATATATATATTTATATTTATGGGAATATACAGGGTGTCCCAGGTTTTAACCGCCGAACGTTGTCAGCATATTCCATGGGTTGAAATTAGAAAACATAGGTCTTTTGAAGCTTTCTTAAAAAGTTATGGCAATAATACAAAATTAAGAGAACAATAGCAGATTCGCGGTTATATGTAATACAACAGTATATCAGCAATATTTACGTTTACTCTGTTTATGCAAGAAGTAACTAATACTCCACCGTTTATGGCAATGCAAGATTGACATCAGAAAACAGAATTTATTACTCTGCGAATTTTGCTATTATTTTGTTTCATTTCAGTAAATGCATCGTTGATTTTTTGTGTCAAATCAGTACGCGATTTTATAAATATCACGCAAATATTGATGATCTATTTCTGTATTACATCGCAGTAACCGTGATTCTGCTATTGTCCTTTTAATTTTGTATCATTGGCATAACTTTTTAATAAAGCTTCAAAAGACCTATGTTTGTATAACATTTTTTTCTAATTTCAACCCATGGAATATACTAACAACGTTTGGCCGATAAAACCTGGAACACCCTGTATATATATATTTATGGGAAGAAAAGCAAAGTTCGTACGTTTCGCCAAAATAGAATAAAAATAAATAATCATGCGGTAATAATAGTATTCTTTATCCATTGTACTTTACTGTTTTTCTAACATGTTTGTAAACATAAATTCTATATATTAAAATTAAAATGCATACGTCGAATTATCGAATTCGCTCTTTTTTCAATTATCTCGCGATGGAAGTACGGCCTATTCATTGTACATCCATAATAGCCGCTGCGTGGTTCAGCCTTAATGCTCTAAGGCTCTTATAAATATAGGCACAAGGCGGCGTAGAGCGCGTTGCTGTATCGTCGGTGACTTTCAGCTCTATATTTTTAATAGGATTTGTTAACTGATCTGTCTCCATTTTCGTCGCGACGCGACATGCACGGACGATCCACGCCAAACCACAAAAAGTTTCCCCATTTAAAAGTTACCGCCGTACACGGCAAACCTACTTTCGGATTTCATCTGACAAAAGGAAGATACTTTTTTCATACTTACACTTATAATTTTCAACTGCGCTCTTTTCGAGATCGAGATTTGCTGGGATTCAACTTTTATTTATCTCCAGTAGCGCATCTACGTGTATTTAGAAATATAGCCAGCATCGGGAGTAATAAACGAAAGAAACGTTTACTTCATACGGTTAGAAATAAACGTAATCCGTGAAATTTTTCCATATCCTTCAACTGAATCCTTTGAACTGAATCACCTTTAACACTAGAACTGCCAGCCGAGTCAAAGTGACTTTCCAGAAATGAATTTTTACGTAACTAATGATTGGAAAATTCGATTCATATCCATTCAAATGGAAGCATACGTGTAGAAAATAAATTCGGAAAGTCACAAACGACAATACTGACCAGTATTGAACATTCACGTTTTTTCGAAAGGTGCTAATGGGTCATTTTGACGCATTTCGAATTCCACATGGACAACTATAGAAACCGTTTACATTTCTCTCCTACCGTTTATGCTTATTATAAATTTCATAGAAATCTATAATATCGCATAGTTTCATTTGTAAGTTAATAGCGTATATGTTGTTTTTAAATGAAAAAGTTGTTTTTTAAAGAAGATCTGCGGTCAATTTGACGCGTATATAATAGATAGGTATTTAAGAAATGTCCGTAAACCTAGTGTTAATCTGCTCTTTCGTATTACACGGCCATACGAACAGAAGCAAACAATTGCACATTCTCGACTTAGCATAAAGTCAAAGATAACAAATTAGTAACGATCGCATTTCCCTTTCCCTGTCGAAACATACATGTATTCCACCGTGCTTCGAATTGGTTTCAATCTAGCGCTTTCGAAGTAACTCAAAAATAAATCGTGCCGAATTAACAAACAAACCCTTCGTATTTGTTCTATTCCCATGGGAAAATGTTCGAACCCGTGACGCGATACCAGGGAAAACATCAGCATGACAAGAAACGTATTCAGAGTGTGCGAAAGAGGACAGAAAACGGCTCATCACTTTCGAACAGGGGTAGGGCAATCCTATTTCTTTCTTATGCAAAATCTTCGTGCGCGTAGCCGTGTTAAGGGATTAAAAGTCCGCTCCGCAGGGTCAGCTGAAGGCTTAGAACGCCTAACAAGATTAGCTTAAGACGCCGAGTCCGCATACCCCGAGGATTACACATTATGTATTCACCTGGATGTATTCACGCAGAGATCTAGTTCGAGTTCCTGTTCGCGTCGAAGACGATGCTCGCGAAAGCGCGGCTTACCTCGAACGTCGATGACCGCGCGCGATTCGACCCGTTCAACGATTTCCCGACAAACAGACTCGATCTTCGTCAGTTACTCTTCGCGTAGTAAGTGGGCAGTCTTTCTCGAAATCTCCTTTCGCAGGTCTGCAGCCGTGGAAGAGAAGGTTGTTATAGAACAGGAGTGGAGCATAAATATTTGGACATTAAGTCAACTTTGAATTTAACACTGTCTAGCAAATAAAGTTATTTTCGCATAGTATCACATTTCGTAGACCATGCAGTGTGGACAATTTTGTTGTTTCTTCAGTTTGATGTTTTCATTGCATGGAGAAAATTCAGAAAAAGTATGGGTGTCTATTTAATTTTGCGATCTTTGCGTGGTCGCCTTAAACTGCGGTTGAAGTTGTTCATTTTATGGATACTGTAATTACAACAAGAGATAATTTTTTCAAGGGTTTCAATTACTAATGTAAGATTCTGCTGATATTTATATTTCAGAAGTCGTGTAATCTCACAATAATAAGAACAGTAGTTAAATTTGAATTTTCATAACTGGAATTCACGTATTGATGATTGCTATAGATTTGAGTAAGAAGACTCAGGAGATAATAATGCACTGAAGGTAGATTAACAACAAATAACAGCAGTCCTTGATCTGCATGAAATTAGCAGAACCATTACATTAACAGGAGGTTGAACGAGTGAATATTTTCACGTGGATGAGCCATGCGTTGAACCTTCGATCCGTTAAGGTTTGCCTGACGTGAAAAACATTTTCCCGCTTTATAGGATCCGACATAATCTTGGATGAAAGAAGAAATCACATGTGACTCCGTGAGCACGGCTGAGCATATTGTAATAAGAGAGTGCGTTTAGGCAGCGATCCTATAAGAGTGAAAGAAAGAGAGTAGCGCCAAGGGGAAACCTTATCTTCCCTGGTTGACTAGAACTTTATTTCGAGGCGAGATATGAGTCTCTCCGCGGCTTTTAATGTCTTTTCTCTCCGTAGTTTGATTAAGAGTACCGAGCTTAACAAAGGTCCCGTCACAGGAAAGCGAAAGAGAGAGAGAGGAAAGATAGAGACCGCTGAAGATAGTACGCTAGTGCTTTGAGTAATTGTCGCCTTACAGCTGTCAGCTCGTCAAAAGTTGCACTTACCTGCAGTGCTGCGAAGATTAAAAACCGAGGTGAAATTTCACATTCTTGTTCGAGGATGGAAAGTCTGTGAGATAACGGCAATTGATGGTGTTGATGACAGAAAATAAGTGTCACAGTGCTAAATCAAACGACATTAAACGCTGCATATCTCCGCATCACGTTTATGCACATCTCTGTATCTGTGCATCTGAAAGTGCCACTGCACCTTTCTTCTAATTGGTGCCGTGTACTTGTAGATGTACAGTTTGACGTCATTTTTCATCCTTTGTAAAATGAAAATTGCGATACTTACGGCCTGAAGCTATTAATTTCAAAGCTATCCCGATTTCAAGTTTACATTTGCCTTAAACAATATGTGTGGAACAGTGTTCACATGTACTGAGCAAAGGAGCAAACTTAGAATCGGAGTAACTTTTAGATTAATAGTTGTAAACCATTGATATCTTAACCCTTTTCACTCGAGAGGCGACTGAGAAGCGACATTATATTTACCATTAGAGGCAACTCTAAGAATGATATTTTCCAAGACAGCAGGTCTATGGACATCCGTGAATTGTTCACTACACGTTTAGAGATCTCAGGCGTGAAATGGTTTGAAAGAACCAACTTCTGATAAAAATTACATTAATTTTTGCTACTTCCTTATAGGAAAAGGGCCTTCAAGTGCAAAGGGTTAATACTTTGTCGTAGAGCGTGAAAAACTGCATCGAATGGTGCATCCAAAAGTATAAGGTTCCATGTAAAAGCAAGACAGTTCCGTAATAATATTCTTGGTATTGGATGTTTTCAACGGTGTAAGCTACTTTATCAATACGTTGTGTGCAAGTAGAAGTAGTGTGTTTGATCAAATATCTGGTCCTCTTTCTGGCAAACACAGCTTAGCTGGAATAAAACTTCGGTTTCGTTCTGTGCGAAGAATCGTTCTATCTTCGTTTGTACGTACCACGAATTTTCCCTAAATAAAAACCTGAATAAAATTCAACATGTTACACGTATGAAGTTGAAATGCAAAATCTATCTCCTTATCCAATAGATAATAATAATTTCTGTTTGTATTAAATTGCTGGAATTCGAAGAAATTACAGCATATAAAAGCTGTTTGAACGTTGTTCCTTCTACGTGGCCGAATGAAAAATAGCAATAGGAATTTTCCTAGGCGGATACCACTGATATCAAGTGAGGATGGTACGAGTAAGTGGTGGTTTTGGCAAGGGGATGTTCTGATGCGATTTCACGCTGGATTTGCCTAAGATCTCCGCTAAGGAGCCCTTTAACCCTCCCCTTTCACCCTTCCTCAACCTTCACTCTTCCATCACCGATTCTGTGCCCGTGGCTGGTATCTTCGTTCGGCCCATCTCCCTCGCCGACCTTAGCTTGCTCCGACCAGCGTCACTTCCCGAGAAACCCCCCAAAGATTATGTACCTTAGCACAATGTCGCCTAAAATGTCCTCATTGTCTAAAAGAACCGGTGAGACTGTTGTGTTTCAATTAACCCTCTCCATGTCTTCTCGGGAATCGCAGAAAGGAGAGCAGCAGAGGCTCAAGAGAAATTCTGTTGATTCTAACGGTTTGTACATGTGTATGTACTGTTTCGCGAAGTTTCTTCTCTTAAAGCAGAAAATTTCACAATATAGACAGTATTAATAGCTCAGAATTTTTAACGAATGTTTGCAAGATAAGCTGTTAGCTTGCTATTTAAATGCGTTATTCAACGAACTGCTTACAGGCTATGATCGACCTTTCGAATCCGTAATAGTGATTACTCGCATAATATTAAATACTACAAGTATGTATATTCTTTTGAGAATGAAATTCGAGAAAATTGGAAGTAGAAATTGACGAAGTTAAACTTTCTGGACCCTCTTCATGGTTCCATAGGAAGTGGAGACAAGCAAGGAGTCTTAGGTACCTTCACGTATCCAGTCGTTTTTTATTTCGCTTTCGTAAGCACGGGGCTCTGATCGATCTCTCTAAATATTTTAGATCGTTCGAGCAAGTGGAATAGCTAAATCCAGAATGTTTCTTGGCAGATGGGAGTTCAGGTTTTGCTATAACCCTCGTGGATTAGGAGCATTCGTGTTACGCGTATATCCGTGTTTTAAGGACGCGTGCAAGCCGCTGTATACAGTACATTTCCTTGTGTACGTACCCTGATTTGTGCCGGTCTCTCTGCACGTGTATGCAAACCCTTATGGCTTAAGCTAAGGCTAAGGCCGACGCTCTCCCGTGGGATTACTACGTCATTCTGCAGGACTCTCCGGTCGCCGGAAGGATCAGCTCTCTTCCTTCTGAGGATTTCGTGGAGAACTCCATCCCGCTTCTAAATCAGGTTGTCAGCCGCAGACTGAATCATTTCGCCTTGTTTAGCACTCCTTTCGCTTTTTAGCCAGTCTTTTTTCGAGCGATCATTATGAAATATTCTTACAAGAACGAAAGAAACCTTTCGTAGATTATTATAATATACCGCTTGTCTTACAGTTACATCTTCGGACGACGTTGAACACAGATGTGACGTTTGTGCTGGGAAAAGAATGTGTATAAAATTCAAGTGATTGTGCAAATATCAATCCAATTTATTTTTTGAAGAAATATCGAAATGACTTTTCTTGTACAAAATCATTTGGGTAACTGAAATTATAGTATTCTGACAATACTAAAAGGATGTGTATCAACATTGAAATAAACGTAACTGCCATTACTTCGATTCTAATGTGAAATCATTATTATTCATCCATTACGTGTTTCTTGCATTAAAAATCACTAATTCACAGTTTGAAAGTATACGGAAACTGACGATAACTGAATAAAATTGGTACATATTTATGTATGCAAGCAAATACATTGTGTGCTATCTTTGTTTGCCCATCTAAATGTGAGCTTCGTTGTTGAAGGTCATATTAAGATCTCAGCTGCATTAGAAACTAACGGTGACCTTAAAATTATGAAAATTATCACCTTGAACAAAACTACATGTCAAAATATTTGTCCCTTTTTGCTAATTGCTAATTTTATTTTTATATAAACATCCTATATCACCTTAATACGATTCACTAAATTAATATACAGCGTGTAATATTATTTACAGAACTTCTGTTATCACATTGTTATCTAAAGTTTATCATTATTTGTTGTAAAGGGTTTAATTGAAATTCTGTAGCAACTGCGTATTGTCATTGGAAACTCGAAAATTCCGCAGAAAATGACTTTTTGCGAATGCCATAATCAAATTTCTAAACGCTAGATAATATCAGAAAGCAAGTAAAAGAAAAAAATACTCACCGGCTTCCACCGTATGCAAAAATCTCGAGTAAAAATTTAAGAATAATATACACCTAGCCAGGATCACAAATTAGTTATTTTAAAAATGTCTAAACTTATCAACACCTTTCTTCTTTTACAATATCCTCGAGAAATTTTCACATTGAAATTCGTGAAAATGTCATCAAGTCAACGAATGAAGAATAACAAAGTAAGCACTGAACACAGTGTATAAGTTATCGGTTATTAGATCTGTTTTGTTTTAAGTCAAAATTAGGTTAGGTTAGGTTTATTTTGTACACTCATTTATGAATAAATAGACAAATTAGCATAACTTGAATACTAGAACGACCGGCTGGGTCAGCATGACCCATTAGCGACTTTACAAAAGTGAATTTTTATATAATTAATACATGATTGAAGAATTAGATTCATATCGATACATGGAGAAAATAAAGGAAAGTTGCAAACGATAATGCTTACCAGTATCGAACATTCACTTTTTCCGGAAAGTTGCTAATGGGTCACTTTTGACCCAGCCTAGTGTTCTAGTGTTAAACTCGCATTGACACGGATTTGCAGGGTGTAACAGAAATACGAGTGAACTTAAGAGACGCGCGTCAATCCTAAGGACATATTAGACAAATTACTCGAGGTAAATATCAATAACCCTTTGGATCGGACGTAACAAAATGAATCTCGTTTTTGCTCTCGAAAAATGACAGAGACTGGTTCCTCTGTGTCAACGATCCAACGAATAATCTGTCCATCGATTGGCGGTAATAGACGACCGGAACTATGTCCTTGATGCTACTTAAATCATTCCCCAATGAGTTGGTGCTTACAATAACTCGTTACCGAAAATCCAAATTAAGCTCCTTAGTTGAGAAATTTACGAGACGTTCTCCCTCTTCGAGAATTTCCGCTTCTCCCCCCGCGCCGTGTATCCCTTCTGCTGTCTTACGAACGCGCTCCCTCCTTTTCGTTCGTTCGACGCAGTTTACCGAAGTAATTTTAATCTTTTGGGCACAGTGCGTGCACACAAATGTCAGTTACCGCGGCGCGCAACGCGAAATCGCACGGAGCCATGCAGATGGAAAACAAACACTCCGCTTGTCACGTGTCTATGTAGACACACATGCATACATTTCACGTGTATCCGACGCGTATACGTATATATATAATTAAACACCACGTGTATACGTGCAAACAGGCATAGGGAGACGGGAGAGGAGTAACAGGGAACGACGCCCTCCTCTTATTCTCCGTCTTGTATAAGAGCTTACTCTGTAAGCGTCTTAAGGCAAGTTTTCACCCTTGCTTTCATTCAGCCGCGGCGCGTACGTAGAGAGAATGATCTCGATTATTAGGCGGAACGCATTTCCCGAGGATCGGATCGAGACTGAACACTGTAAACGAAAAACAAGAGAGTTAATATTATTTGCATGATTTCCTGAGAGTTCAAACAGAGAAGTGCAGAAGCGCGGTGTTATTATTATTATTACATCGCGAAGATTATCCGATGCCAGAGATAAGGAAAAATTATGAACGTCGCGTCTCGGTCGGTTCAACGTATGTTTCTTTCACATTTTCGAAACGTGCTGTACGCTTCAGATGGAAAGTTTCCGATTTTTTGAGTTATCTTTATTACTAATAGAAGGAATAGTCTGATCAAGATAAGGCATTAGCAAATTTACAAAATTATCATCTGTAACTTTGCCGTTTTAAAATAATTCCAATGCTTGTGTTTTTAAGATATAAAGACACGTACCGGGTGTTCCGCGAATAAGCCGACAAACTTCGCCAGCATATTCGCGAGGTTATGCTGAACAAAATGGTCATAAACAATGGGACAATTCAGCTCCACCATTGAGATATTATCTCGCAATTCTGTTTTTACGGTCCAATTTTTTTTTTTTTGCTATGAGATTGCATAAAATCGAGGGTGTCTTTGAATGGGTAACCTGACACACGTGAGCAGTTGGTAACATATATCAATAAAGTTACTGTTAAAGCTACCGAAGCTCGCCCACTTGATCATTTCGAAGCATAAGTATTAGCGCAATATGTCAGTGTCGCACAATTTCAGTGCAATACGAAACAAATAATTAGGCAAATGTTAAGTAACTTGAATGCGTTTAATTATTTGTAGCTTACACTAATAAACCTTCCATATCTCGAGAAAGGAGTCGAATCGACTCATCATGTATATAACATTTTTTACTTGTATTAACATTTTGAACACGACGGCGAAGTTTGTCGGTTTATTCACGGAACACCCTGTAGTAGAGAGGGCCAAATATTTTTTTGGAAGTTTCACTGTTGAAAGACATGAAATAACGATTTCAGATACACGTTCTAACCACAAAAGATTACTATTAGCACATTATGTCCTCCTGGACACTGTATAACTTTCCTTATACTTAGCTAAAAATTACCGCCTCAAAATCCAAGAAGGAAAATGATCATTGGTAGTAAGTTCAGAATACGAGCACAGTTAGTCCGTTTGCGTCTGGTTAGATTTGGCGATTTCGCATGATATTCGCGTACATTATTGAGATGTGTTTTTCAGTCCGATGCGTGATCCTGTCTCCAAGAATCGGCTAACACTTAGATTTAGAAGGTTTCGTCGCGTGGCTGGTGATCTTATAAGCTACACTAGCTGTGAGGTTATCTCATTACGTCTTATCTGGTGCTTTCGCCCCAACGCGAGCTTAGCGGTGCCGTAGAGCTTAAATCGCACGCGAGCTCGCGAACACAGCCGTTGCTTGCACGCAAATCTAGCACGGCCGATGCACGGAATTCTGCTGCCTTTTTGTCGCAAACTTCCCGAAGAATCCACCCGATGAATGCTCCTTAGAATACTTCAGCTACGGCTGACCGGGGCAAAAATATTAGCAAATGGTAGTCTACCTTTGCGAATTAACGGGTAAATTATCCCCGCTGTTTGTTGTTGAATTAGTCGAACAAGAGACAGCAATTAGCGTTGACCTTTCGTTATTTCGTACAAGCTCGGACAATGTTTCACTTTATTCTGTTAACACGTTGACTGCCACGCCGAAATCACATGTTTTGCTCAGGGCGCCACGAAAGTATTTTTATTATTCGAAGCATATAATGGCAAAATAATAATAAATCTGGTTGTATAAGACAACATTCTTATCCATGGGGCGTTTGTCTTTTTGGTTGTCACCGGTGACCACCGTTGCGCCTTGGTGCACTCGATGACACTTGAGACTATTTCCGAATATTTATTTACACCAGGGCCATCAAATATATCTATCCGAAGAAAATTACGACATGAGATGCGAAAAAAGGAAGGGCCAGCATACCTGGTGCGAAAATTTTGCAAAGAATGTTATCAAAAAAATTTTGCAAGTTTTGGAACAAAGATTGCTAAAAATCTAGCAATCTAGATTTTTTCTAGGTAGATAGAAGATTTGATAAAAATTAATCTCTCATTTTTGATCTTCGAGTAAAAATTTTTAATTGTCGAGTAGTGCACATTTTATTTCAAAGTATTCTCTAATCAGCGACGATGTTCAAAATTCATCAACTGTCAATGTTCGTTCAACTTTTACAATTATAAACATTTGAAGCACTCCGGTCACCGATGACCACCGTGGCGCTACAGGGGAAACAATCTGCGGTCACATATGACCACCGTGGCAGTCAACGTGTTAAAATGTATTCTCTTCGATTAAAGCCGCGTTTATTTCATTCACTACGGACGAGGAACAGTGGGAATTTTCAAGTTTGTAAGTATCACATAGCAAAGATTGGCAAAACGGACAGAAGGGGAGACTGGGGCTGAAAGTTACAATTTTGACAAAACATTAAAAAGGACCGAGAAATAGTATAGTTGTTCTCTTCACTATTAACTAACCTATCGTTAAATTTATCGTGCAATACTTAAAGATTCCGAGCTTACGTTTAACGTATTGCAATTAGTTTTTCGTAGGGAGCCATTTATTTGCAACTCGGCGAAGCGTAACTTCTAACCTCGTCGTGGGGCAAGTTGTTGCAGCCTTGGGGCAACTTGGTACCAAGAAAAAGAAGTTTAAATATTTCAATTTCTGATGAAATAAAGTATAATTCTACGAATGATGTTTATTTATTAAGGTTCAAATCAACCAAAATATATTCTTTTTAAAGGAAAACTAAACCAGCAGGTATGAAAATCATCAACATTATCTTTCGCCTTAGCCTTACATTCAACTGTTTGTACTTATTTATTGAGACTAACAACCTTAAACCTAATATACAGTTAGTTGTAGCATTTATAACAACTTACCTCCGTAACTTTTAGCCCCAGTCTCACCTACTATGTAAAAATAAAAAGAAGAAAGTTAAAACAAATCTTCTTCACTACACGCTGTACAATAATTAATGAATATTAATGCAGATACGCTACTAGTCGCGTAAAAAATGAAAATGCACGGCTAAGCGTTCTTCAAAATGGCGATCGAATCTAATTTAGATTGCGGAAGATGAAGAAATATTGGACCGTGTAAATAAATGTCTGAATGGTATAACATGTACGACGGAATAAAGAAAACTAAAAATGCGACACAAGAAAAGTTGAACGGGAACGGTTGAAAGGAAAGAGAGAGAAAGAGAGTGGACGGGTGTAGTAGATAAAGAGTTCGAAAGAGTTGGTCGCTTATCTGCAAAAACCGGCATCCGCCGGATCAACTTCAGATACTGATACCACCCACACTTTCCTTCTGGTATACGCGCTTAGGCTAATGTGCATATAAGTTCCAAGAACGGAAGCTGCCAGGCTTCCAGGGATCGCGAATTCCCCCACGCGCTCAAACACTTGCTTTGGGGATATGTTATGTTTCTATACGAGCGTTATTCTGTATACGTAATGCACTTAACGTTTTCATTTCGACGAAAAAGCATGATTTCTTCTCATTCGGAAACTGAATGAACGCAATTTAAGTGATTTAAATGTCTACATAGGGTGGTGTCAAGAACTCGGTCAGGATTCTGTTTTCTAAGCGAAAATAGAGAAAATTAACAGAATGGTTTAACAAAGACCACTGCAAATGTAGTGCATTATTTTTTTTAGATAGAAATATACTTAGTCCTGTCGTAAGTTGTGTTACAAATACATTGGGCGACTATAAAAGTAGGAAATGTCACAATCTTTCAACTAATCAGAAGTCATTGATGTGCATGATAACGAAAAAGATTCAAGAGTTTTATTCCGAAGCTTGCAAACGATGCGACAAGTTAGCTATCGCAACGTGCACGATTTCTAAGGATATTCGACTAGCTGCTTTTGCCAAAGCTTTCTGTAAGCTATTCAGATTGTCTCTTTCTTCTATTTTGAAAAGTTCATTGTAACGTTTTATGGTACGATAGACGAACATCTCTGATATTTTCAACGGTTTTCGTCTGCATGTTGACTGTACGGAAGGCAAAGTAAGAATGACTTCTATTATTTTTTCGTTATTTAGTCGTTTAGCATGTCGATTGTACCTTTTATTTTTGTCAGAGAACGTCTAATACTTTGTAATAGAATTTATGGGTAGGACTATCTTTTTCTACGTAAATCCGTTCTTCCAGCCACTTTGCGAATAAAAAAATCAGACGTTGAAACGTGACTAATTTATATGACAAAATCATTTTCATCACACTTAAAAATATTTAAAAATATTTTTCTACTCGTCTTTTCACGTTTCTCGTAAGATGACTGTCGTACTTACACTACCGGCCGAAAGTTTGGAATCACCTGTCAATTTATATTCATATTGAATCTGCCACTAATTCTTTGTTGATTTGAAATCGACATTGTGGAGATCGATAACACTTTACCTCATTTCGATTGATTTGAATGATAAAAAATTCCTTGGAAAATTATTATAAATGCTAACCTTTTTGGGGAATTTTTGTGCAACTTGCAATGCACAGTGATTCGAAACATTTGGCCGGTAGTGTATGTATGTGTCAAATCATTCACAGAAGTAAAACGAAATAAATAAACCTTATCTTTAAAAGAACCCCATAACAAAAATTCAGGCAGATTTAAATGAGGGCCCTAGTCCAAACATTTTCCATTCAGAAGGATAACAAAGTGGCTTGCAAATATAATTAGTAGGGGAAAACTAATGGTTTGTAATGGAAATTATAAGAACTCTAATAGTTCTGGATCTATGGAAACTGATTCACACGTGATAAAATTAGTGGAGAAATGTAAATATGCTAGAAATATGCTGAAAAATAATATTTTTATTCAAAATGTTTGAATAAATAGCAAAATGTGAAACGAAAATTAAGTCAATAAATTTAAAAACATTAAAAATATACACTTTCTTTGAAAATAATACTTGCACAGTAATTGTTGTAGTACATAATGTACACTATATAGGTGTACATTAACGAAACAAAATGAATATTCATCAAGTTATTTAAATTGCAAAGAAAAGACATTACCTTAAAAAGTTAAAATTAGAATATTATTTCATGTATATTTGCCAAAGTAGAATATTATTTTACGTATATTTACCAAATTGTATATATATTTTTCACTTCCATATTAGTAAAATTTATTTGATGAATTAAAAGTACTTTCCACATTGGTAATAAACGAGTAAAATTTAACAATGTACAGGTCAGTCGTTGAAAAAGAAAACTTTTGTTTGTCGAACATAAATTCTAATATCCTTATTCTTTAGTCGAGGCTTCGGAGTACAGCTTGATTCGATTTTGAGAGATTAGGCAAAATCGTGTTGGATTACCGAGTCACCAAGACGAAGGGGAAACCTTAGGATCAAAGTCTTGGCCGTACTGCGACTCATCTGCATAGCGTTTCTCTTCCGGATGTCGAACGTTAAATTAAGAGTGAATTTTTGCTCGTGTAGGATAGAGAACGTAAATTATCGTTTTTGCGGTCATGGAAAAGTAAAACAAATGTTACACTTCGATTCACATAATACCAATATGAACATGTCTTTATAGCGCGCAATATTTGTTTCCTCGATTAATTTACAACGCGACTAAACCGATTTCCATTAAAATCAAATTGAAACGCAAAAATATTGCAGCTAATCTTTGTACTCGGTTCAGTCGTAATTTTGCGTGTTCGATGCGCGTATAAGCAGAGAAGGTTGTGTGTGAAAAATTGTAAATGCACAATAACGAAAAAAAAAAAAAAAAAGAAAAGAAAAGAAACATTTCTGCTTTCGTTTTCAGAGCTTACTTAATTGAATTTCAGTAGATATTCTTGTCTCTGTCGACGTATCTAAACGGCCGCGATGTCTTCCTGTCAGTTATTTAGAAACACGCCTGCCGAATCATCCTCCGTGAAAGAACAGGGGTCGTAGATATAGAAAGAAATATTCGGTAAAGATTTTTCGTTTCATTCCCCTGGCAACTCCGTGCACACCTAAAGAACCCATTATCACGACAGCGCGGGGTGGGTGATCACGGGGCGTCGAAAAATATGTTCCAACTTTTTATCTTGTATCTGCACTGCCGACTTGGCAGTGGGTGTGGAGAGCAGTTCGTTAATTTATCGAGCAAGACTTCGTTAATAATTAAACCGCGTGATGTATTTTTAAACGCTTGTCGCGCCGATTTCACGTCGATTATTAAACTTGTTTCCTAACATAACGTGTCTTTTTGTACATACGAATCGCCTCGTCCGTTTCTTGATACAAATAATTACTGACAAATAAAGAGAAATTGGTTTAAATCATTTTTTATAAAAAATTACATTTATTTTTTGTGTACATTTGCACATAACATTATTGATAATTCTCTGTTTGAATATTTTATGTAAACATTTAGAAACTCAGAAGTCGTTAATTTTTATTCGCAGTTATCGAGGATTATCGAATAACGAAATCTTCCTCAAAATGTATAAGAAAACATTGGAAATTTAATTTATTACTTTTCCACCGAAGGTATACCCGTGTCTTGCGGCAAATAGAATGGTTTAAATCGCACGAACGCGAATACAACAAATCGATACTGTAACAAACTTCATGAACGAAAGAAATGTATGAAGAGAAGAGCTGTTTCATTTCTTCAAGGGTTGTCCTCCGGATGAATCTTATCACGCAGCGAGAACTGTCAAAGACGAACCGTCCTGACGCTTCCGTCGTGCTTCCTTCACTGGGTAAACGGGGAGATAACCGGAAGACTGATAGGGTCTGCACCAGAAATGAGAAATGTCTTTGCAGCTGCAGAGATTAAAGATTTTGCGGATGAGTGGTTGACACTTTTTCTTCTTTTCCTCTTCAGTTTCAATGTTTCGACGACATTGAAAAGAAAATAC
This sequence comes from Habropoda laboriosa, assembly GCF_001263275.1. Taxonomy (NCBI): domain Eukaryota; kingdom Metazoa; phylum Arthropoda; class Insecta; order Hymenoptera; family Apidae; genus Habropoda; species Habropoda laboriosa. The sequence goes on from NW_017100245.1 coordinate 228,351, forward strand.
ATTAAGAAATACATTACTGGCACCCTTTGGAAATTTTGCTTTGTATTAAAAAACTTCTGCAATATCTACCTTGCAAATTTCTTTGTTGAATATTACCCAAAATAGATCGTTAGTTTAACATTAACATTCAAGTTCCTTTTATGCTCGCAAGCGTGCCGACACAACTTAATGGCGCAATATGTAACAAAATATCACAATGAACTATGATTTAAAGAAATGTAATTTTCTTGTGATATACTTCAGTATGCAGTGTGTGGCCGAAAATGTTGTGCTCGGGGGCAGTAGGTGATTCCTTATGCAAAAATGAATAATAAATGTAGGATAAAATTTCTCTCATTCGAGGCTTATTTTTTGAGAAAGTCGGGTTTGAAAATCTACCAATGACACCAGTTTCAACGCTTCCTTAATTATGTAATAAAATATTGTTGATAAAATTTTGTCCATGTGCTTTCTTGAACCTAGAAGCTTGTCAGAGTCGCGCAGACATTGTACACAAACGAACCGTATTTTAGCAAAACGATTTTTTCAAAAACTATGCCTCAAATAACAAAATTTTATCCCACATTTTTTATTTATTTTTGCACAAGAAATCACCACCTGGTCGCTTGTACAATACTCTCGGTCGCACCTTGTGTATGAAATAATAAATGACCAGCACAAATGGAAAATAAGTTGACAAAGAAAACTCGAATGTTTTTAATACGAATTCAAAAAACCTCCGTTTCCAATTACTTTTTTAAAGCCTGTCCCATCTAAACTTACAGTAACGCGTCGTTGAACTATGATTCATTATTTTCCAACTTGAAGTTTCATTAAAATTCTAGCAGTGCTTAACAGGACCTAAATTTGAATAAGCTTTGATGACGTCAGGCAATAGATGAATTTCAGCTAGTTTTTGGAAGTTAACACACATACTTTGGATCGTTATCCCAAAGCCCGAGTTTTATGACAGTTTATGGCACCAATGTTGTCTTAAAATGTCAATACATCCGTTCCTTGCCAGAGGTTGCTGAAATGTAAATTAATCTCATTAATGTGTCACTAATACCATGTTTAATTGTGGACTTAAAATTACCGCTGTACATTTTCTCCAACGATGCACGTTTCCACTGCGAATACAGTTCAAATTTTCATTGATCGATGGATATAACTGTTTTCCAAAACTTTAAGACATGATTTATATACCGTTTTGTAAATAATACTCATTTGCGTACGTTAACTTTCCCAATGCGTAGTCTTCTTCTAATAATTCTGCCACACAGTTCAGCTTCGTAGATGCATCTTTGAATCTGCATTTCTTAAATGAACGGTTGCAGAAAAATGAATAGACTTTTTTTCTACTTATTTCAGCAGAAGTGTATCCAATCCTGGCGAACATTAACTTTTCACACAACCGTGTTTCTTTAAACGTTCTACGATTTTATTCATTCCTTTTGCAAAAATATTGGAATCTACAGCAATATTCCACAGATTCACCCTTCGTACACATATTGTAAATCTTCGACTTAATTTCCACCATTCCATATTAACAGAGTATGTATGTAACGTAATTAGTATAATTGTGTAATTCTTCATAAAGGATGATATTAAAAAATAACGGTTCTGAGGGAAAAATATTACAGTAAAATGATATTGAAAATATTTCGTCTGCTTATTTTCCATACCTAACCATATACACGTGTGTTCCACACTGAAAGGACAAACTAGCTCATCGTTGTCTTTCAAGAAGCATTCAATCAAGCATTCTGAACACGTGGGAAAAGTATAATACGTGGTTTGTTTGTAATAAAACTAAGTCTAAAACAAGAAATATTGAGAGGCGTGAACGTACTTTCCGCGATGTGAGTGCAAGGGTATGAAATCTAACCGCTTAACCCCTTATGAGTGAGTTTTTTAGCTATTTAACCCTGTTTTCATCTAAATTAAGTAAATTAAAAAAATTGGTTAAAAAATCAGTGGAGCCAGAATTTTATTACATGAAGCAGACATGTTTTGAATAATATAATTTTTATAGGCAAAGCTGATATTCGGTCACTTGACCGAAATGCGTTATATTTTTATTTATTTTCAACAGTTTGAAGTACACTTTTTTTCCAATTTGAGTATTTTGTACTTTAGCGATAGTGTCTGTGTTTATTAGCAGCAGAAATATTAGGAAGAGATTCGTTTTACATTGCAATTTTTACGCATCTTTCTTCTCTTTCGAAAATTGTTGACATCGGTGGCATGAAAAATATGAAAACCTAGCGTGTGGCCCTACCTGTATGATCACACCGCGCAAGAGGTTAACGGTAGGGGAGAGTAGGGGAATTACGAACCCTAAGGAAAAAGTTGAATAAAACAAAATATTGTAAAGGTAATAACTCTTTTATCGTTTATATACAAACACATATTATCTGTTTATATATTTTTATAATCAACCTTAACAAAATTTGAAAATAAAACCAATTTCTAATAGAAAAACCATACCGTTGCTGTTCGCGATTTCCTAACTGTCGTGGGGTAATCACGAACACTACTTAGTTTTTACGAAAATCGCATAAATAGCCTCCAGATGTGCTCGCCCATTCGCAGCAATCGTAACACATAATCCATTAGCATTAAACAGTAGCATTAAGATAATTATACATGCAAAAGCTATACTTACTTTACTTTCTTCAAAAAATTACACGAAGACGAGCAAAAATTTTCAATAATTTTTACCTCGATCGGTGCGCGTGTCAACGAATTCCTCAACTCTCCCCTACTTGCTCCAGATCGAAAAATTCGTGTCGTTATTTTGAACAAGAAGTGCTTCGAAGTATTCAGAATTGGCGAAACAAATGCGAAAACAACAGCAGCAGCAGATTACAGAAGGGATCTTTGCGCATCAAGGGTCGTCGCTAATAAACAGACCGCATAATATGGTCTACCGTGGCCAAATCTGCGGAGTAGAAGCCCACCTTAAACCAGCTGATCCTCGTACAGAGACGACGCTAGGACCGGCCACCTTAATGAAAACTATACATCCCTAGATTAAGGTGGCCACTGGTCAGCCTTCGGTCCTCCTCGGTACAACCTGTCTTGCGCAACCTGGGGGTAGACCCTATGGCAACCAGCGTATTAGATGGAAGTTTAGAGCATTAATACCTAATATCGTGCCACCGGCAGTAAATCCTTTGTTGGTCATCTTGCTGGGGAGACTTAGCACCTTACATCACCGAATGCCGATAATATCCTTCATCAATTTATGATTTAATATATAAGTCGATTGATGCGTCTATCAGAGAGAGGTTATTGTGCATTCAAAATCATTTCGAACCAGACGAAAAAATTGTTGTTCGATTCGTGTTTAAATAACGTCATTAAACTAGTGGAGATAAGCAAAGTACGTGAAAGTATAATGTTTAAATTTATGCGATAATTATCTTGCTCTTTACTGGTGCGTTAAGGGTTTGTAAAAATTTAAGGTTTAAAGTATTTCAGTGTAATCACTTGTTAATTAAATTCTTTTGATTAAAATATTTGCATTTTAATAAGGTCACTGTAAACTGTTGAAGTCAAGACGGTTCCTTTAATTTCTTAATACTTCGCTTGATCTTCGCATCGACGTGAATCTGAATTAGAAGATTAAAGTAACGTTCAATTTACTGATGATTAGAGATTTGAAATCTTAATTATATCATGTATACAACAAATATCACTTTTAGCTGTTGTAATGAAATAGCTTGACTACGAATGTTTTACACTAACTCTTAGATTTGGAATAAGTAAAACTCAATAGTATCTTAGAAATGTTCACACATGAAAATTTATGCAAAAAGCCAATTCAACTCTTACGTTCCCTTCGATACCTGTAGGTAACTGTTGTATAAAAAATTTTGGCCGCAAAACGTATGCTTCAAAAATTACTCGAGGCAGTGAAGTTATGTGACTATATAAATGTTGGTGAACGATAACACAGTTATCATTCCGTTTCGTTATCGATTAAGAGATACCGCGAGGCTTTTTCGTTAATAAGCATTTCGTTGTTCTCTGGATGAACTCGGTGAAACCAAGTTTCCCTCCTTCTCCTTCTTTCATTGCTTCCTCCCGTTCTCCATTTCCTCGGTTTCGCAGAAGTCTGGGATTATGACCCGAAGTGGGATAGACTCTGGGACTTAAGTCAGGGTTACACAAGGATCGTTGCTATTGTGCCATCGCCCAGCTCTTATTGTCTCGGGATAGACGAGTGGATCTGCATATGCTTAACGCGAGAGTTAGACTTCTCTCAGCGATCTTCGGCTTCACGAATCATCTGGACCCTCGAATTCAAATCCTGAAACGCGAAACCGTGTGCCTATTGTCAGTCGAATGTGTAAAGCCGGAACTAGCTTGATTGTTCAAGTAGCTTTGTTCTCTACGCTGCACGACTGAAAACTCGCCCAAGTGCTTTGGGCATTAAGTTGCGTTCAAACAGAAAGTCTAATTGCTGGATTATAAAAATTTGTTTATTCGAAGTAAGCATGTATGTAAAATATTCATTTCTTATTCTATACGAATATCTACGCTTGTTAAAAATATGAACGACAAAATATGTGTTTGATTTCTTTTCGTACAATTAACCCTCGATGGTGCGATAGTTGCACACACGGCGCAGCGGATGCCGGGTCAAATATGACCCCAATACTAAAATCTTTTTCGTACGCAAGCGAAATCGCACATTTTCTTCATTTTACTAGTCATTATATTGTTTAAAATTATGGAAATATATTATTATTAAAATAACAAACATATTGGTAACATAAGGAGAGGAGAAATCGTGACTCTGTTTCGAATGTCAATTGAAATAGGACACATCTACGATAAAAGCCTATTAATTAACATTAATATTGACTATATTCACAAAAGATTTAGATTGTGTTCTTTTTTTTTATTTAGATTGAGTTCTCCCACACTTATGGTACGGATTTCTCAGATCTAGTTACCTTATTGAAATTCCTTATGTGACGTATAAATATTTCAACGGAACGAATATACGACAAATAAAATCGTCCTAACTTTGGGTTAAGAAGTTGTACGGCTCATAAGACTTAGGCATCAGACTATGTAGAGCGATTATTTATAGGGGTGGAGAAATATGTTGAGAATGTATAATGACGTTTTGTTTGCGCGGAGCCTATGTTCCTCTGTGAGTTGAGGTTGCAAATTGATCGAGGTGTGTGACACTGTTGCTGTAGCAGGTAAAGTA
>NW_017100245.1:233593-258510 GCF_001263275.1 Habropoda laboriosa
GATTTTTAAGTAGCAAGATACTTTTATTTCACTGTTCACCTTTGAAACTTGAATGCACACATTATTGCAGTCTCTATTCTCGAATGCAACATCGATGGAAACACTATTTCCAATGCAAAACATCGTTGTACGCGTTACTTTTGAATGCAACACTGCTTGAAGCGTTATATTTGAACACCAGCATTGTTGAAATCCCTATTTCTGATTGCAACATTATTAGAAGCGTTATTTCGAACGCAAACATTAGTACAAGCACTACGCTTGAATGTAACATTGTTACAAGCGTCATTCTCGCTTGTAACATCGTTAACTCGTATTATTTTCGAGTGCACATTGTGGCAAACGTGTTATCGCGCTTGCAACTTTGTTGCCGTACGTCGCCCCCGAAAATTGCACATTGTTGCAGGCGCGTACCGGGTTTGCAACTTTTTTTTGCCGAAAGTCGCTCCCGAAAATTGCACATTGTTGCAAACGAGTACCGGGCTTGCAACATTGTTGCCGAAAATCGCTCCCAAAAATTGCACAATGTTACAAACGCGTTCTGGGCTTGCAACTTTGTTGTCGAGAGTCGCTCCCGAAAATTGCACTTTGTTGCAAACGCGTTCTGGGTTTGCAACTTTGTTGTCGAGAGTCGCTCCCGAAAACTGCACATTGTTGCAAACGAGTACCTGGCTTGCAACTTTGTTGCCGAAAGTCGCACCCGAAAATAGCACATTGTTGCAAAACGGCGCGTCGTGCAACAATGTGCTATTTTCGGGTGCGACTCTCGACAACAAAGTTGCAAATGCGGTTACTCCTCTTGCAACAATGTGCAATTTTCGGGAGCGACACTCAGCAACAAAGTTGCAAACGCGATTACTGTTTTTGCAACTGTGTCGTGCACGCGACTCCCGAAAATTGCACAATGTTGCAAAACGTGTTGTCGCGCTTGCAACTTTGTTGCCGAAAGTCGCTCACGAAAATTGCACATTGTTGCAACCCGGCGCGTCGTGCAACAATGTGCAATTTTCGGGAGCGGTTTTCGATAACAAAGTTGCAAGTCCCGGTTCTCGTTTGCAACAATGTGCAGTTTTCGGGAGCGGTTTTCGGCAACAAAGTTGCAAGTCAGGTACGTGTTTGCAACAATGTGCAGTTTTCGGGAGCGACGTAGGCAACAAAGTTGCAAGCGCGATAACACGTTTGCCACAATGTTCACTCGAAAATAATACGAGTTAACGATGTTACAAGCGAGAATGACGCTTGTAACAATGTTACATTCGTGCGTAGTGCTTGTAATAATGTTTGCGTTCGAAATAACGCTTCTAATAATGTTGCAATCAGAAATAGGGATTCCAACAATGCTGGTGTTCAAATATAACGCTTCAAGCAGTGTTGCATTCAAAAGTACCACGTACAACGATGTTTTGCATTCGAAATAGTGCTTCCATCGATGTTGCATTCGAGAATAGAGACTACAACAATGTGTGCATTCAACTTTGTGTCGCGCGCGTAATTCGCGAAAAATTTGGATTATATTTACGTATTTACTTGTTACTTATTATCATTTATTAAGTAAGCAAATATGCTCCAAATTATGTCGTGTTTGGTATCGTTTCAATCAGAAAAATGTGACAAATATGTTGATAAAAATTTCATTCGTTACAACTCAAAAATAGGAAAGTTTGATTTTTGAGTTAAAGGTCTCAGCTTATTCGTTTGTCCTCAACTTCTTTAATACAGAAAACGTTCCAGAAATATATTAAAGATTTTCAGAGATAAAATTATGCATTGCAGCTGTAAACTTACTGAAAGGTGGGCGGTAAGCAATCCGACAAAAGAACGATTTTTAACGCATAGAGTGTCGCATGATTAGAAAAAGAAATAAAATTTGAAGAATTACAAAACGGTATGGAAGAAAATCAGAATAGATCTTCAAAGTCTTTATGTGATCGTAAGAAACATTCTGTTAACGATAGCAGCAATAAGACCAAAAAGAGAACAATGCAAAAGTAAATAGAGAATTAATTATATCACCGTGTATGTATATGAGGCGACATGCCCGCAACAGTAGACAGAGAGCGTAGCAGAGGGTAAGACGGAGAAAAACGTGTGCGGTTAAATGGGGGTTCGGATGTTCTAGCCCTTCCTTACGCAGGTCTCATGCGCGAAGCGAGGTTACTCTTAGTTTGAACGCACTGTAGAAGTGTCTACCATTTGTTCGGGTCAATGGAACATCACTTATGAAACAAACTGCTTTCAATTTACGTCGATATACTTTAGTTGTTCAAAACCTGTATTATTTCTTTTACGATCAGTTTCGTAAACTACTAGAAAGATGATTTAAAATCGTTCAACACGATAGATAGGTTTCCATTAAAAAATGTCATATTGTAAATCTTATATCAATATACAAAGTTCAAGAAAACAGAACGGAAAAATTTTTCCTAAATCTTAGTATATTAAATATGATTCCTTCTTTTAATAACCATATGTTATTTTAATTCTTTCTTTCAATAACGATAAGTAACAATAAAACAAAAATTTTTTAATCCATTTTATCTCTATTTTCAAAACGTACTTCTACATTCTTAAATGTTATTTACATCATTCTTTTCATAAATACATGAAATCAATCAAGATCACAGCCACATTTATACTTTTGAAGGCCCTAGGCGCAACACCACTACGAGACCTCAAAAGAACAAATCTATTTTAGTTAATCAAATTCATACATTTTTTTCAAGTTTATAGAAAATAAGTGCCGACATTTCCATAATAACTCATTTTAATAAAGTATTGGTTTGTAGAAATTCCCGTCGATGTCGACCTCTTGATGAATAGCGGACCCTCATAAATTCTCCTCTTCTTTTCATATTACGAATTTAATATTTAAAAATAAGTATTTTATTTCGCTGCTATAGCTAGACTGTTTTTCATACTGTTGTTTGCGAGAAGTAAGGTTTTAAAATGTAACCCCATAGAAAGCGAGACCTCAGCTCGCGCCAAATGCGCCTTATGGTAAATGCGGCTCCGATATAAGATCATACCTTTCGATTAATCACCACTTTTCGTGAAACAATGAAAAGGTTTTAATAACGGATGCAATTTTTATTCCAGGGAAGAATCTTCCAGTACACTGTGTGGTCGAAACGATCCACAACATTGTAGAGAGTCATGTAAGCAACTCCCGTGAGAATTGGCGGAGGCCTCAAGTAGAAACGGACTCGTACGTTATCATCCCTGTAGCCATGCCTTTTCAGGTAAGCATACTTTATTTTTGCGTAAAATCGAAAACTCCAGTGTCGAAAATAATTGTAAGAGGCACCAATAGCGTTTATTTATACAGAATGGCGCAGAAATCTCTGACACATTAAAAGACAACCCTTGAAGCTTTGCGAGAAGTTATAAAAAATGTTTCAAACGACGAATTTAATAATTTAAGTGACATTTTCTGCACTTAATGGAAAAAATCTGAATGTTGCATTTTAATTGTTTTGCAAAAGTATCAGGGGCTTCTGCGTCGGTCTGTGTAAATCAACCAAATTTAGCAATTTAGTAATCTACTTAGTAGAATTTGATAATTCTGGTAAAGCCATGAACCAATCTAAAATCTTACAGTCCAACATGAAGATAGTCTGTAACTTTTAAATTTGTTCATTTTTTCAGGATTTGGTAGGAGAGGCGTTAATACGTCTTGGATATTCAAGCGACTTGATACCAAGCGCAAGAGGAAGCATCGTCATAAGGAATTGGAAACCATTGCCAATGGAAAAAGTCGCAGATGGTCCTCTGTTAACAGTCGGCGACATTTTGGGTGAGCTAACGTCGGTCGCAACATTAAAGATCCAAGTATACAGATCGAGACCACCGCCGCCCAGTCCAGCAGCCGAAGTTAGAAACAAATTATTAAGACTGCTGTTACTGCATAGCCATGCGCTTCTCGTCTCAGCCGGTTGTCCTCTAGACGAGGTAAGTTACATTAATTTTTGTTTCTAAATATACATAAATAATTATTAATATAATTCGACGGTTTGGAAACGGTTTTTCAACACAGAACATCACAATTGACAAATTTTTGTAATCTGATACCAATAATTAAACGTAGAAATAAGTTGTTGAATTTTTAAGGGATTACAAGTTAATTCTATATAAGGTGGAGCTTTTGTACTGGCAAAGAATGGGTAATTTCGAACGGGGATTAAGATCGAGCTACTACATTAAAGCATTGAAACGTGGAATCAAAGAATAATTTGGCATCAAGTAGCTGAAGCGAGTCTCCGGTATAAGATCGCTTAAAAATGTATAAAATGTAAATATAACCAGGGAGTGTTCGTCGTTGGTGCGCCTAATCTCATTAAGAAGTCCTCCGTCCGGTACTCTTGCTCTTCCTTTCACAACCAGTGTTAATCTTTGGTAGATTCTTGGTCGCCACTCGTTGATCTTCGTCTTAAATAAATGTCTTCTCGGTGTTAAGTCACCACAATGACATTTATAACCCCCCTTTTTATCATGGAAAACATTTTCAGTTAATTAAGCACTGGATGGTGAATAATTATCAATGAAGTTTCATTCCTTTCAACTTTAATTAGCAATTTAAATACTTTAATAAACATTTAATAAAAAAAGACGATATGTTTGGGAATAAATTCTTTAATCTAAAGTTTCAAATTTTTTTTAATTACTAACGAAGTATATTTTACGGCGTCGGATAGAAAGAAATGAAATTACACACGGCGTGTTCGGTCACACTTGAGAGAAAATTTAAGGGGTTATTCTAGAAGCCGAAAGGAGACTAAAATCGGGAATAAAGAATTGCGTTTGAGGCTTCGTTCTTTAGTTATTAACATTTAAAAATATCCCTGTAGCCAAGCAACCCTCTCTACACCAACGTATATAGGGCACGTCAAGACACGGGAAGTACGGTGATCCTCTGAAACCAATGACGCGTGGCCGACAGCTTACCTCGTACAAATCGTGGCGAAGAAGAGAGTAATATTCTTCTGCGGCGTTAACATTTCCATCATCACCACACAGGTGCATGCTGGAAAGTTCTTCAAACGTGTATTCCATTGTGTACAGCAAGCATAATGTACACTATATGTATACACAACAAATACAAATGTACACACAAATCACTGGAAAATAATCACTATACACTACAATATTCACATGCACGCGCACACACGAAATGAAATCTGAAAAACTAAAGAAAAATAAATTAAACCTACATTAAAAGTATACTAAAATGTAATAAACTAAATTTAACTGATTATACCAAACTAAAAATACTTGATTTATTACTTTATAACTGTAAAGTGTGTAATTTGAATGAAGAAACGAAAATAAGTGTTATGTTTGCTTACCGCATCGAGTAGTTTTTCAAAAATTTCGCTTTCATTGTTAAACTGATTCTGTTCAAAAATCCGAAAAGACATTGACTTCCTCGGGAGAAAAATATCCACTAATTGGCTAAAACGCGACATGTGGTAGTTGAATGTCCGACTTCCTTTTCCAGTGCTTTAGTCTCAACAAAGGAATAGTCTCAACATTTGCAAGCATGCTTTTAAGCAAAGGTATGGCAAGGTATGTTGAAAATGGAGACGGTGTTCACTAGATGTGTCTAAAGAACGTTGGAAGATCAACGGTGGAAGCTTTGAAAGGACAGAATCATTTCAACAAGAAAAGCGAAACTTTTAAAGAGCTGCTCAACGTGATAAGCGGACACAGCACTTATTTTCATCCCTTTCTTCTAATTAGACATTACTTTATGGCTATAAAGTGTTAACTTAATTAGAAGAAAGAAAGTGTATCGTCGTGAAGCAAACGATAGTGCCGTAAAAGTCGGTAATACCGTTTACGGTGCCGAATGTCATATTCTTCTTCTTTGCCACTTTTACGAGCTAAGGTGGGTCGTTGATTTTGAGAATCAGTGTACACCTCGTGTCTTGGAGGTTGCTCGGTTACAGGAATATTTTCAAACGCTAATAACTACAAAACGAAGCCTCGATTGCAATTTTGTTATTCTTAATTTTCGTCTTATTCTGACTTCTAAAATCGGCCCTTAAATTTTCTTCAAGAAATGGCCGAATACTCTGTATGTACACATTCTTGATAACAAGTAATATCCTGATTTATTTTGAATATTTTCTATAATTCTAAAAAGATATTGCAATAGCATAGGTTATAAGTCGTTAGAAAATTGAAAAAGAAGGAATCATTACAAATACAATAAAAACAATTCTAAAGATTTCGTAGACTTTATTCTTCAGTCGTAGAAACTTTTTCAAGACTAAACTTTTCAAAGTTTAATACTCAAATTTGAAAACACAGTGTCCAATTTACAAATGTACCAAAAATAAAAAAAAAAAACGATGATCGATTTAATAATGGCGATTAACCATCGTCAAGTTCTATCCTTAATTTTCAAAATAAGATGGTCGGGAAGATGGGTTGCTATTCGACTTGGTTTTCCCGAAAGTTGAAGAGCAGCGTGGCGCGATTTCCACGGTGGGGCCGCGCGAGTGTGCCCTTTCGACGGCAACGAAGATCTCATATCGTGTGATAGGATTACCCTTTACTCAACCAAATTCGCAGCCTTCATCAAAAGCCCCCTCGATATCGGAAGAAGGAGAAGGACGAGGGGGTGTTCCTCCCTCTTCGGGCGGGCATTATCTAAGTGCACTCTCTTTGAAGATCCTGCTATATTCGCCCAACCCCGAACTTTAATGCCGCTCGCGGTGGTCTATGATTACCAATTTTCCCCGACAGACGTTTCCTGCTCGAGTTTCGGCCCGTCGGCTAATGGCGAACGGTTGTGATGGAGAACCGTCGGCTCGTGTTCGTGCGACTTAATCTGCCGATTGTTCGGCCAAGACTCTGCATTCATATTAGCCAACAACAGCAACGGGCCGATTTATGAAGTCTCGACAAATTTGCATGAGTAGTTGTCACGACTAGGATTACCCTCTCTAACACTTATCTTAGTATCATTGCCCTGTGATCGTTGTTGCTCAAGTGTGATCTTCATATAGAGTTTACGGATTCGAATCAATTGCTCGTGTACGCGAACTTATCGTTTCCTCTTCGCTGTTTTTGCGAATAACGAAGAAGAAAATTCAATTCGGCAGTAGCTTACATAGAGACCCTTCTGTTCGTGAAAACTTCGATTTTCGCCATAATTTGTCTTTACGTATGCGTGTAACATTAGTTCGTTAAGTCTGCAGAGCAGTGTCTAGTACATCAAATTCCTAACAATCTCTTATATTTCCACAACGATGAAGCAACTTCGATACTTATCAGCAGACAGAAAAGCACAATGTTTGGCATTGTTGTTATATAGAGAGGAATAGTATAGACTAATTGTAATAGATTCAAAATCTCGAGATAACAAAAGTTAAAACCTTGTCTAATTTTCCCACTGGTTTTCTCGCTTTATCTCCCGCTGATACCCGATTGCCAGCCTCTGTATTACGGAAAAGTCTGCGTATCCGAGTATCGTATACCCCTGAACACATTCGAGAATATTTGATCAGCTCTCGCAACGACGATTGATTTACTGCTACCCTACGGATGATCAGCTGACGCTAGTACGTCATCTGGAAATAATAAATAGGCGTAAATCAGTGCTCGAATTACAGCGCGATGTCGTCAGGTAAGCTGGATGGCCCGTTTTTTTCATTTTCGGTGATGTTTACATGTTTATCTACCAATTTCTGAAATCTCGTATCCTGTCAACCGCTTCGCGTCTTGACTGCCTACCTGAGTGATTAAGTGCCGGGTTGTAAAATTCGCCGGATGAGAATTCTAGCGGGTGACAGGCTGTGGATAATAACCGTTCTGCGCCGTATCTGGCGCTACCAAGGTGCCATGGATACTGGACGGATTACAGCGTTATTAAAGTGGCGTCGAGTACCTTAATCTTCGCGGGCGGAGATATTTGTTCTTATAAATCATTGTTCAGATAACGCATACGTTTGTCAAACCTCGTACTACTTCCTACGAGCCTAAACTTTTCCATAATCTGCCTCTTTAATGCCATAACGATGGAGTTATACCGCTACAATACCCCGATGCCCACCTACCTCTCTTATTTAACGATATTAGAAATTTCCAGCATAATTTTATTACCGGATAATTTTCGTCCTTGCCGTAGGTATAATTAGAAATTATCTGGCAACAAATAGAGTATCGTGTTATCGTCCAAATAAGTGGGCACACTTTAAGGATTATTTGGAAATTTAACAATAAATTTGAAACTAAACAACGTCCGCTAGATTATTCATTATCATTTATAACTGTGGCTCGATAATAGTTTATCTTACTAATGAAGTAACGACGAGACAAAAATTTTCACTCGAATATTTCTATTTTCTGATCATTGGGAAATTTACGTTGTAAATAATGCTTAAATTTTAAACAAAATATAAACCTTCAGATTCTTTCTAAACGACTTCTTTGAATTTCAAAATATTACGAATAATTCATTGCTCGCATTTTCTCAATATTTTACCACAATTCGTTCCTATTTGAATTTATCGTCTTTTATCATCGTGACCATCAGATATGTATAAATTCCTTGAAATACTTGTTGACAGATTTTTCGAATTAACAACCGAGTTCTGGAAAGTAGATTTCGAAGAGAAAAATAACAACAAAGAAACTTTCCTTCGTTTTGTTACTTAAACAGAACGCACTGTTTGGTTTACAGATGACATTATTATCTCTATGTAGAGGTGGAAACGATTTATCAGAAGAGACTAAACGAAATTTCGAGTCGTGGTTGCAACAGCAACAGTTGGGTTTGGGTCTAAATCCAATGGTACCATCCTCGAACCATCATCATCACCACACGCAGAGCCCTCAGCCGGATGGAGGCGGTACCATCGGAACGGCGGGTGGTGCGATCGGTCCTCCGCATCCAGCTCTTCTCCAATACTCGCATAAAACTAGGATGAGAACGAGTTTCGATCCCGAATTGGAGTTACCGCGGCTTCAGCGATGGTTCGGTGAGAATCAACACCCGTCACGTCAACAGATTCAACACTACGTCTCGGAATTGAATGCCCTAGAGTCTCGACGAGGCAGGAAGCCCTTGGACGTAAATAACGTTGTCTACTGGTTCAAGAATGCCAGAGCCGCTCAGAAGAGGGCTGAGAACAGAGGTGTCAATGGTTACAGCCCTCCTGGGCTCAGTCCGAGAGGCGCCAGTATTGTCAGCGAAGATTGCACGGATGAAGAAGAGGATTCGAGAAACCAGGTACGTCTAGAAACACGGAAAAATTCAAATGCTTTGCATGTTCTTCGTGGAAATAACACGGGAGGTTTAAAACAATGGGAACTTTCGGTAATTGAATGACTTTCCAAAGGAGAAATTAGAATACTTGACGTTAAACTAAAATTTCGCCTGGCCTAACTCTATCCTTGTCAAATTTACCCTTGAAAATGACTTTTTATACGAAACATTACAAGCAAGAGAAGCCTTATTAGACCCTAAAATTTTCAGACCTTAGTTTCTTTCTGCTACTGTGACATTAAATTTGCATGATAAAAAAAAAGCGTGAAATGACAATTCACAGATCGATCAAAAATATATCAGATATACCATTTGTGTGTAACACGTTCAACGACGCTTCTTCAGAGTTCATTGTTTTCCAAATAGTTATCGTTATGCGTGTACATTTTCAGTCAACATCACCCTCTCCCTGTCCACCCGGCAGCCCATCGGTCGGTCCACTGTCATTAACAACCAGATCCGAGGATCAACAGGCTCCTCCTTCGACACCGTCGTCGGTGAAGCAAGAGGATGCCAGGGTATCCTCTGGTTCCGAAGATGAAGAGACAAGACCAGCCGGTCCGTTACCGCCTGGATTTTCTTTAGTTCCCAGTCCAATGTTCGGCCATGGAATAATGTATATGTCACCTTATCTGCCGCCACGTGGACCAGCTGGTTGTTCCACCAGCATAATGGACGAGAGGAGGAAAAGGAACCGGACGTTCATCGATCCCGTAACGGAAGTACCGAGACTTGAGGCTTGGTTCACTCACAATACTCATCCCAGTCACGCGGTAAGTTGAACGATGCTGCTTAATTATCGACATGAGAATTTGCCATTCCTCTGCGTTAATATCCAGCTCACGATTCAAATAATTTTGCGATATACGTGATACGCTTGAAACCAATGCTATGTTTCGAAATAAGCGAATAAATCAATTTTCTCAACTATATAATATTTCCAACATTGAATTCTTGCTTAGTCTTTCCTTCTTTATAATACCAATACGTACTGGGAGTTCGGTCACAGTTAGTCAAAAATTTGAGGGATAATTCTACAAGCCACGATAAGACGAAAATGAAGAATGACAAAATTGCGTTTGAGGCTTAGTTTTTTATTTATCAGCACTTAAAAATATCCCTGCAGCCAAGCAACTCTTTCTACACCAACGAATGTAGTCAAGGGTACAGTGATCCTCAAAATCAGCGACGCACTGCTGGCAGCTTACCTCGAACAAGTCATACAGAAGAAGACTATGACATTAGGCGCTACGCATACAACATATGAAACTACACACAAATCATTGAAAAACAATCACTGTACGCAGCAATATTCGCATACTCAGGCACACGAAATAAAGACTAACGAAAGACAAAGAAAACTAAAGAAAAGTAAATTATACCTTTGTTAAAATTATACTAATATGTAATGAATTAAATTTAACTGATTGTACTAAACTATAACTAATTAACGTATAATATTATAACTGTAAAGTAATGTACGAGTATAACAAAGCCATTAACTTAAGTGCTGTGTTTGCTTCTCGCGTTGAGTAGCTCTTCGAAAATATTCACAGCTGTTCCAACTTTCTTCAAAAAACGGAAAAGATATGTTTGGCTTCCTCAACACAGAAATACCCCAAAATTCGCCATAATAGGACATGGCGAGGGTCAAAAGTTTATTCTAAAAGCAAAATACACAACATCCGACTTCCGTAGTCAATACGTTTGTTTCTTACGCCTAACTCGAAATTGGCAACGAATAGTCTCAAAACCTGGGAGCACGCTTTTAAATAGGGTATAACAATAGAGGAAGTAGGCACGACGTTCACTAGGCGTGTCTAAATACGTTTAGCAAAAGGCTAGATCAGCTTTGGCAAGATAGAGTCATTTCGATAACAAAAGTGAAGCTTTTCAAGAGGTACTCCACGCGATAAGAAAACCTAACTTTACAGTTATAAGATGATAAGTTACTTAATTTTAGTTTAATATAATCAGATAAATTTTAATTATTACACATTAGTGCAGTTTTAACATAGGTTTAATCTATTTGTCTATAGTTTTTTTTAGTTCTCGTTGTCTTTTTATGAGCCTATTCTACGTCAAAATGCACAAAATTGAATGTAAAGTGTGTAAAATTTTACCTTTTCATTCCGAACGATTCTCGAAATATTCAATGTTAAAATTTTGAAAAATTTGACTAAATCAATCGACATATCACCACTTTAACCATAATATTTTAGCTCTGGTTGAAAATAATGCTATAATCCTGCACTCCTTGTTGAAGCTAAGGAAATGCTCTTTTCCTTAAACAGCGTAAAATCAACAGTTGAAACTTTAGCATAGGTTATTACTACATTTGTTAATTACAAGTAAAATTTCATGTACGTATTCGGAAAGAGCATTTCCTCAGCTTCACAAAGAGTGCAGGATTATAACATTATCTTTAATCAGAGCTAAAATGTTGTGGTTAAAATGGTGATACGTCGGCTGATTCCGTCCAATTTTTCAAAATGTTAACATTGAATATCTCGAGAATCGTTCCAAATAAAAAGTTAATATTTATCGGTGTTATCGACAAATTCTGCGAGTTTGAAAACAATCAATGACTATGACCGCAATTCTGTGTATTTTGACGTGGAATCACTCATTATGGTGAAAGAAACATTAGTGCCACAGAAGTCGGAAATGTCGTTTACCGCACCGAATGTTATTATTTTCCTCGATTCCTCGAATTCCAATTGTACGATGTAAGCTGTTGACTATGTGTCAGTTTTCAAGATCGTTGAATTCCCCGTGTCTCGATGTGCCCTACATTCGCTGGTGTAGGGAGGATTGCTCGATCACGGGAATATCTTTAATTGTTAATAACTAAAAAACAAAGCCTCAAACGCAGTTTTGTTATTCTTCATTTTTGTCACATTTAGGCTTGTAGAAACGCCTCTTAAATTTTTCACCAATTATTACCGAACACCCGATTTAATATATTGTACATGTAAGTACATATACCTTACTCGTACATTAATGAAGTAAAAGATGTAAATAATCCTTGCCGAAATTAAAAATATTACAAGTACATTTTAATATAACGTTGTTTAAAAACAGTTTAATATCGCGATATTATTTGATGCACCCGTTATTTCCGGTTTAACCTTAATCTTTCTATTAAAGACCATTCTTTATTTCGAACACAATTTATCATACTTTTCGTTTCTAACATATTTATTTAATTTATTGCTTTTAACTTATTTACTTAACTTTTATCGTTATAATCAAGTGATATAAGTAGTGTAGGACATGTGGGGTATATCACATAAAGAGATACAAAGTGTTTTCTCCCCAATTGTTAAAGATAGTGTGAAAATTTTTCCCCACAGTTTTCGTAGTTTTACGAGACCTCTTAAATTTCCCTTACCGATCCTCTCCCCTTTTTCTTTCTTTAAAGAAATGATGTGCAAATTTTTGAATTTTTCAATAAATCTTATTTACTTTAGCAACATTTACTTAAAACAATTTCCTATATTCTACATAATTATGAAACTGTATAGAAAATATCTTTTAGTAAAAAAATTTGAAGACTACGGTATTAAGTATTCGTGCAAAATTATTTTACGTATCAAATAATATCACACTTCCAAACATTTGTTAATTCTTTCTTTAATACTTTCTCGGACGTTGATTAGAACTTGCAATACAGTAGTACCGCCTATAACGCGAGAGATACAAATTAAGTTCCACCGACGTCACTTTTTCAGTGCCGGTACAGTTGAATTTTCTTCAACTTCAAAAATTGTATGTTTTTCTTTTTTTTATGCGTTATGCAGGAACAGTAGCAGTTTCTTTTATCACGTTACACGGGGTTCTACTGCTACAAACTACGCGAATTCTCTCCGCCATGTTCTTTTCCGTTGCTAGAAGCAGAGCTATGTTTCTGTCCTTAATAATAACCGTAAAAAGAAATCAAACGATCCATTTGTTTGCACGTGTTATATTTTTAATGGAACGCTACATTGTGGCGATGATATACTGTCTAAAACTTCAAGCAATATATCTACAATATAAAAATAAAATGATTTCTCATTAACGCTCATGGTCTCCCAGTTTCCTTCCTGAAAAATGGTTTTGGCATCCCCTTGATAGATCTTTACTCAAAATACCCCCAAAAAGAACATGTTACATATACTACGAGAAAAGGATTTCCACGCTACCATTAATAGTTTCGAAGAAATCACTTTACACCCTGCATAAATTGCAATTACATATTTCTCACATAACCAGGGCTGTAGTGGAGGGTATACGGCGTATACCCTGTGCTTATTGATAATTTAAAAAATTCTGAGACATTAAATTTTTGAATATTCACATAAACATTTTAAATTGTTTCAATTTGCTTTTAAAATGATGATTTTTCACCAAATACCCGACTAAAACGTTCAATTTTATTATTTTATTATTTTTCTTATTATCTTTCTTTCAACAAATAATACAATGTATGGATTTCTATAACTGTACATAGTATACCATATACCGTATACCTTCTGCTGCTTTTACGACTACAGCACTGCACGTAACTTACGATTATTGTTTCTCACTTGACTCTGTACTGTTGTATCAGACTTCGTTTCTTTCATTTTTTCGTCAAACATTCACGATGTATGATTTTTCGTGTACACCATGGTTCTTATCGTCGAATCAATTATCTTAGGAGATTTGATTTGTTTAATTCGCAGCTGATTCTGAAATATACGGAAGAGCTGAATCGGATGCCGTATCGACAGAAGTTCCCGCGACTGGAACCGAAAAACGTGCAATTCTGGTTCAAGAATCGCCGTGCCAAGTGCAAACGTTTAAAGATGGCTCTTTTCGAGGGCGAATCGCCGCAACCACACAACCAAGATGTCACGAGACATCGCCAGTTACGTATCGCAAGAGAGTAAAGAGAGGAAAGGAGAAGAAGAAAAGTATCGTTAATCAACCTGTTATTCTTTAATATCGTTGACTTGCGACCATATTCGTCGGTCGCACTTTTGTTGTAATTATCGCGTAACGATTAATATAACTACTCTGGACTAATGAGTGTACATATGAAAATGAAAAATAAAAAACTATACATCACGATTTGTAGCATCGTCATTATCCTCCTTGAACACACTTTGTGCATCTACATTACGCGACAAAGAAGATAGCACACCCTATATGTATATAATTTTTCTGAAATCTCGAAGGTGTTACTTCGCTCTCTACGTTTGTAGTGTTTAACACGTTGAGCACGGAGCCAATTTCGCTCTGCTTTCCGTTCAGGCGGCACACAGCGGCGATCACTTCGCGAGCTGTTCGGTTGTAGAGTATAAACAGAAGATAACAAATGCGCTCACACGGCATTCAGACGAAAAAATACCAATCCGGGTTGATAGAAGAAGTGTTCATAAATTGCAAAAAAAAAAGTAGGAGAAGTGCATAACATTTATTTTTTAAACATGATACTGCCGGTCCCACGGACCGACGCCGCCTGAACGGAAAGTTCACTGTCAGTCACCACGGACTGACGCCGCACTTAACGTGTTAATGAGAGCGGCGAATTATTTTAGTACATTTATTACCGTAATAGTGAACACTCGATTATAGCAGAAAATAACAGAAAATCGGGGCGACAAAAAGATAGCATATTTCGTGACTCGGCCGTCACTTTGTATAAATTCTATCAAACGTTTTGGTGGAGATTTATGTAGTTTTTTAACAAATTTGTGGTTGAATGATCTCCAGTTTTGTTGAATACAACTTTTCAGTCCTCCAGTAGTGTGAAATTCCCTTTGCTTGTACAGATCTTGTCAACCCTTTGCAATAGAGTGGCGACTGAGAAGCGACATTAAATAATCGTCACTTGGTGAATAATTAACGAAGACAGGGAACAGATCTACGGCCCTCCGTAAATTTCTTCACCGCGGTGAGACAGAGAATACGTTGAATATTTAAATAAAACAGTATACTTTATTTCTACGTTAGTTTGAAAAGATTTCAAGGTCCGATTTGCAACCTTTTCTGCAGCAAAGTCACCTCCGAGTGAAAAGGGTTAATTCTTGATATTTTGCTGCTTCAAGTAGTTTTTCACGAGATGTCTCATAGAAAAATAACATTTCTGCCCGCAATTTTAATTGCATATCTCTTTATTTGTTCATCTATTAATTGAATATAATTTGAACTGTTTACTTCACAGTACCTAACTTTAGCACATACCGTTACATCTCTACCACCCATTTGACGACGACTTAATGTCTGCTTTTCTTTATGCAAATCAAGGAAATAGTAACAACGTCTAGCCGGCCTATCTACAATAAATCTCTGTTCACCAGTATAAATAAATTTTCGCTAATTTTTCCTCCATCAAATACGTTCTTCAGCAAATTGCAAACGAGCTTCTTTAGTTAACGGTGATTTATGCATTAATTTTTTGCGGTTTGAATATTCACACTTTGGTATAACAGATTGTACATTTCGTACATTGATATTTAGACAGTAGAATTTAGTATTTTCTACTGCCGTCGCTCTTGGATGACCGGTGCTATATCTTTTTCCGTATTTCTCGACATTTCTTAGATTATAAGTTTGCAAATATCAAAATTTATGTTCGTTAAAGTTTGAGTTGTTGCTATTTTACAATTGCCGAGTCTCTCACCACAATCGGCTGCGGTTAACCTTGCAAAATTTAGATGATGAAGCACATACGATAATAAATATCAACTGGCTGAAATATTTCGACGACTTGCCATTGACTGGAGAAGAAAAATTTTGAATCTGTGCTATAATTTTGACGTAGCAGCGACCATTGCTGTTTATGTTTCAGTCCACATGTTACTGTAAAAGTCCGTACGCCGGTAAATGTTAAGATTGACGCGGAAATTCTCTGTCTAATTCTAGGAAAGTCCGAAATATTATGAAATCGATATTTATTTCGTGCTTTTACAAAAATTAATTGGCAAATCTTAAGATTTACTACTGAACTGCGGCAAATGCCTAAGCGCAGAAAATTAGGTTAGGTTACGTTACATTTTTTTTTAACCTAACCTAACCTAAAAGTAAAAGGTCAGAGGTACCAGTGGTAAATCTTAATTTAGACCAATATAAATCGGTAAAAGTCCGGAAACACAGATTGTTACGTTTAAATTGTAACTTTCATCACGTGTTATTGGTAAATCTTTGGATTTGCCGGAAGAACCTAACATTTTCGGGCTTTTACAGTAGCGTATACATTAAACCAACGAGCAAAACAGAAATATATTACTTGAACACAAGCAGTCTATTGTTGACTTAAAATCAGAGCCGTGTCAAAACTTTTTCGGTCCTAGACGTGCAAATGAAAATTGGCGCTCTTCTTGTGTACACAAGAATGAGGATGATATTTATTTAAAAAAAAAAAAAAAACATAATTGCTGAAGTTGTGTTAATTTATATTATTATAGTTTGAGATTACGAAAATATTTATCGCGTACGTTTCCCCCTATCACCAAAGCATCGACAGAAGATACCGCCCAAATATGACGTTGGCGTTGCAACAAAAGTATTATTATTGTTACATATTTTTTAATTAAATTTAGTTATTTTTATAGTTAGATTTATTTATTTGATACAGTAATGCATCACATTAATTTATGTTATACACGGCCCTGCTTAAAGTTAATATGTAACACGAAGAACGTTATTATTCAATTACATTTATGAAAATCCACGATATTACACAGTGTGCTACTTTCTTGCCTCTTTTTGTATTATAACTGAAAGAATAAATAAATAAAGGAACTTATCAAATTTACAGTGTACTCTTATTTTCTAACAAATCCTTCCCGCTCTCGTCCAATTTTATTATAAAATAATCAGAGATTAATCATTGTAAATTCAAGTAAAAAGTGTTTTCTGTCATGCCAGAATACATTGAACTTAATGGAACATATTTGGCATAATTTACTGTAAAAGAAATACCCCAAAGTTCACGGGAGGTTGCATAGAATCGAACACGATACATCGATGAACGTGAAATTT
The DNA here is from genome assembly GCF_001263275.1 of Habropoda laboriosa. Lineage (NCBI taxonomy): Eukaryota > Metazoa > Arthropoda > Insecta > Hymenoptera > Apidae > Habropoda > Habropoda laboriosa. The sequence continues at coordinate 250,878 of NW_017100245.1, forward strand.
CAATACACATTTACTGCTTAAATAGATGTTGTATATATGTATCCGCAAGAATGTGCAGAGCAGTGAGAATACGCGCGATACTGTCTCCAAGTTTGGAAACAGTCTGTCAAGTTGAAATCTCGCCCTCAGATAAGGCCAACGTGTTGTTATCGAGTCAACCCTAACTCAAACATCACAATAATCAGAGACTTTCTCTGTCGGAGATGTACGATACACCTGTCATATCAGTGATAAATTGTCAATATTGTAGAAGCCGAGGAAAACTGAAGGGCCCAAAGCGGTAATCGAACCCGCGACCTTCAATTGGCAAAAAGCCAGGACTATACGCCCGTAGCCAAGGCGTCCTTAGTATTTTTTCGTTGCTATTGCTCTTGGTAGATCTCACCACTTTGCCATCCTGCACTGACATTCGCCCTAGAATGTCCCAAGCGCAACTTCCTTACCTCTTTTTCTCTCACATTTTCAGGTACACTCTTCTGTTCACAATTAGTGACACTCAGCCAAAACTGGAGGACGTGCACCCCTTACATGTTTCTTCGCAACACAACTTTCGCTTCGTCGTCGTGGTCATATATAAATACTTCCATCCCGAATGAGTTCCCAAAATTTGTAGGAAATAGGAGAGGCAATTACTGAGAGTAAAATCGGAAATTACACTTGTAATAAAATTATAGAGTGTATATTGCGGAATATAAAGAGATCTCCGTCAGGAAGATTTCAAGATCAAGTTTACTTTCTTAAACGAAACGCTATATAAATATACAGTAAATTCTCCACAAGTGTCAGTCCGGGAGGAATCTAAACCTGACACTTGTAGAGTCAGGGACTACGTTTTCGAGCCTCGCGCCCGCCTTTGTAGTTTGCCGAACGTAGACAAGGACAGTGATAAATACCAACTTTTTTAATTTTACGTTTTTTACGTATTAACAACATTTACTTATTAACACGTTCACTGTCTGGCGTGACAGTGAATAAGTAAATGTTGTTCAAATTATGTCGTGTTTGATATCATTTTCATCAGAAAAATCTCACCAACGTGTTAAAAAAAATTTCAGATGAAAAAAAGTAAAATTAAAGAAATGATATTTTTCTATTATGAATTGTCCAGCCGTGAAATCTCGTAAAAGAAACCGAGTGGTGTAGCGTTACACGCTTGACTGACAGCGAGCGAGGCGCAGCAATGACGCAGACCTAGGCGTAGGACCATCTATACTGACACTTGTAGAATCCAAACTGTCTGACACTTGTGGAGAATTTACTGTATATATATTTCTTTTTTTCATAATACGATAGTGTTTGTTGAGGCGAATTAAACGATGTGCCACACCAAGTCATTTCGTTTTGTGAAAAGTCGTAAAATAATGAAGAATCAGGGAGTCAGGTTAACACGTGAAACACGCCTTCGGCCAGCTAAACCCTATTTGACTATACTACTAACACAAATTCTTCACGAGTTTACAATTTTCCATAAAACGAAATGACTGAATGTGGCACCTCGTTGAATTTGTCTCGACAAACTTTATAGTATTAAGGGAAGAAGTCCCTATAAATCGACCGAAAATTCAACAAAATTTTTTTTACACATATCGCTTCTAAAACATTTCAAAAATAAATTATCAAAATTATAGACCAAAATTCAACTCTGTATCGATACTGTAGCCTGTTGAATCAACGTGCTTCCGATCGCGGAGCACACTAACTGTACGCGTTCATAACGTTCTAGTCCCTTTACGCGTTTTCCTCGAAACCATGTTTTTAAAATTAGCGTCAGGAATAACTCCAAAACTATTTGACTAATCAACTTCAATTATAAGATTCCTTAGAACATGAACCTAAAAGTTCAACCAAATTATTAATTTTAACCACATTTTTTAACAAATAAAGCGCTAATTTTTTGCGAAAATCACACCAAAGTGCCGCCATTTTTGAAATATGCAATTTTTTGGCACCATTTTAGGTTCATATTCTTACAATTGTCAAATACGTTGAAAAAAAAAATTTGTTGGTCTCTTTCGGATAACTACCAGGGATGCTACAACTGACGCCGTTTTGCACCTCGAAAAAGAACCTATTTACAATACTGTTCTATTTCTTTTGTATTTATCATAATTTTACTGTCATAAAAATTTCTTTTGCTTGCTATAATATTAAATAAAATACCCTTAAAGTTCCGACAATATTAACGCATTGGTTTCTTTGCAAAATATTCCTAAAAGTTGATAGGAAACTAAGTCGCTTATAGGGACTTCTCCCCTTAAGAATAGAAAAATTTCATTTAAAAGAATAAACTTGACCTTTAAATCTCTCCCACTACTTCACCCACGAGAAAACTATTTATACAACATGGTGTCCTCCATTATATCAAACAACTTTTATAAGAACATTTTTTTGACAACTTTAATTCCTTCTGAAATATACTCCATCATGTCCAGTTAAAAAAACAATACCCTGTATATTGAGCAAAATGAAAAAATAACGAATGTAGTACGATGGATACAGTCCCGCTATTGGCTATCGCAAGGATTGCGAGGAGACACCTAATCTCTCCCCGACGCACGCTGCTGACCGACTGCCCTATGCTTTAGTTGAAATCTCGCTTCGCGTCGTGAAGAAAAAGAGAAAACAATTCCATTCTCACGCAATTAATCTTCGAACAGCGGATAGTTTCACTCTCGACGGATGTCGGGTCAAATATGACCCAATACTAAAATCTTTTTCGTACGCAAGCGAAATTTTTCTATTTTACTAGACATTACATATTATTTAAAATGGTACAAATATATTATAATTAAAATAGCAAACATATTTAGAATATAAGGAGAGCACAATCGTGGGACATCTAAAAGATGGGTCAGTAGTGACCCGGCAGCCGCTGTCCGAAGGTTAAGGCTGTGGTTCGTATCCGGACGAATTGACGTTCTGACGAATCAAGCATCTGAAGACTGCAATGCATACACTTGTAAGAATCTGTATACATATTTGATTGTTTTGACGTATTGAGTTCGACAGAATGCCAGTTCGTCCGAATACGAATCCACTGTAACCACAGTCTAAGACGTTGTTGCTGCTACCGTTGAAACATCGATCGACAATGCGTCGATCGATCACTGCCGCGCTATCAAAGGTTTGATGCTGCCCCTGTGTAGCTGGCTACCGCGTACACACTGCACCCTTTACGATACCGCCGCACGTGCACGCTCTCGCTTCAGCAACTGTCTTTGCGACCTTACAATATGAGCCACTGAGAAGGAAAACTAATTTATTTTATTTATGAAAAATTTGATACTAAAATTGTAAGAATATCAAAAAGTGAGTTAATCATTTTGGCTTCTGAGTGACTCATGTATTACTCAAATCATAATTTCGACTTTGGACAATATGATTTAACATATAAAACCCGTTCTCGTACATTTTGTAACGTTAAATATAATTTTAAACGAGATGAAAAAATTGAGTATCTTTTTATTTTAATTTACTGAAGATTGTAAACACGGCAAAAAATCTTCGTTTTCGTACCATGTCTGTTCCGTTCTTAATTCCACGTATTCAGCGGAAAGACATTTGAAATAAGAATTTCTTTAAAGAATCCACCTTTTTACCGAGTATAAAGTTTTGTATAAAACAGCTCCTTTGTTAAATAAACTCTTCTAACGTTAATTGAACCCTTGTAAAATTGATCATCGCCGAATAAAAGTATAATGAACAAATTTATTTACCCTATCGGCACGATTGTAAAGAAAACTGATGGATTTTCATTCGATCGACTTGACAAAACGCCTATTGAACATAATCAAACGGTGTTTTTCACGGAGAAGAGTATGCAGAGCGCACTGATTAAAGCGGGATCGGATCTTTATCGTGGTTCCTGTTATGGGTATGAGTGAACCCGATCAGAGACTTTCGACTCTGTTTAAGTAGACAATGCCGCACGAAGATAACGAAGGGGCGTATTTTCGTCATCTATGAAATACACACATAGGACGTCGACAAGGAGATCGTACTGAAGTCAGGCCGGATTTAATGGGGATAGGCGGATTTGTCCAATTAAAATGTCTTGCAAAGATCCACGTAGCTCGATGCTTGTTCATTCGCAAAACATCGAAATTCGACTTCGCCGCAACAGCATCTTCTTATCCGGGACTATGCAAGTACAAACTCGAGACGTTATCCCTTTCGTTATCGTTACTCAGATTCGTTTCTTAAGTTGAGCAAAGCCGAGACATCTCTAAGAGGGTGCCGAGCGTTTGAAGGCAACCTTTGGAAAAGTCAGCCCGTTTCCTTAACTCCATTAATCATGCAACCCGAGAAATAAATATTCCAAACTGCGGAAGTTTATTCCCTTTGTTTCAAATTTTCCATTGTTTTTCGGTCGACTCAATTCCGTACAAATCTTTCGTAAAGCTTCAAAAAGTGTAACCAATATGAAATTTTTATAAAGTTTAAGAAACTGTGCAAAATATGAAACTTTTGCGAAGCTCCAAAAAGTATGACAATGATAACTATTTTTGTGATTTTTGGAGCCATAAAAGTGGGAAATGAAAGTTCGTAACACAGGTATTGAACACAGAACTGTGCATCTATGCGGGGCGAACACAACGACGAGAGAATTATACTCTATTCTAGACTAGGCGTTAAAATTTGGACTACTTTAAACATGGCGATAATTGGAGGAATAACTTGGTTTTCGTTTGGAAAATATTTCACTTGGAAAACATCGGAAAAGGTTTTTCAGACAAAGAGAGCAGAGTCTGATTGTTCAGACAGATAAGGAAATTGAGGTCGAGGAGTATGGAAAGAAGAGGGTGAAACGTAAGAAGCCAGTAGGGTAGCAGACCGATGCCTTATGAAAATCTAAAAGTCAGCAGCCCGGAGGATCATCCCTCTATCTGATCTTAATTTGTCAGTCGGCACGAGAACAATTTAGACCACGCCCTTCCTAGTAAATCGTTACGAGGAACGCCGGCTTCGCTGAAAACTGTCCCTTTTTTTCTCATTCCTTAATCTTTCACTGTTATTGCAATTTCACGTAGATTAAATGTAGCAAAATCTTCTCGACAGAATCGAACGCTTTCACGGCTGGCTTGATGTCTGAACGATCGAAGAGGGACTCGAGGAGAGAATACTCGTTTCGTCCATTTAACTTTAATACACTTTATATTGTCATACGCCAGGGGTTATTTCGGTTAAATCAAGAAAGTAGCTTAGGAAACGTCTGACAAATCTAGAGGAATAAAGAAAACTCGGGATTTCAGAACACGGGTGTACACGTTGCTCCCTAAACTATGGCCTGGTGTGATTGCATGCCGCGAAAGTAACTACGAGACGTGGGTACACGTTCCAAAGGAGCATTGTGCGCGCTTCGGCATTCAGAGGACGTTCTTATCTGCCTATCCGGAGAGCTGTCAGCAAAGTTCCTGAATAATAACGGAGAACAAGACAGAGAGATCGAGAGAAAGAGAAAACGGAGTTCTCCTATCAGCCGCGGTTAGGATATGCCTAACTATTCTATTTTCATGCAGCTGCCGGACGTTTCGTCGTAGATAATGTTGTCCATGTTGTAAATCGTTGGATGCGATCAGTAACAGTGGTAAAAGTCTCCTAATGCTGTCATGTATTCTGAACGGATGGAGGAAAATTTAGGTAAAAATGAACTTTAACGACGAAATCCTATACACGTTAGAACCCGCTACGTTTCATCGAAACTTACCAATTTTTACAGATATTAGAGATGTGATAAAAGAAATTTGAAAATTATTGCTATACTTTGCTGTTACGCTACTTATGATTGATTCTACCATTGATTCTTGCAATTGTGGATATATTATTATTATAAAATGTTACTCTTCGACTATTATTATCGAGGTAGACTTACAAGTAGACCGCGGATTTTGATGCATTTTTGGAAAATTTCAAGACACAAGAGTACACAGAATGCACATAATAAGCAAAAATATATGAATAATCCTAATTTAGTGAATAAAATAGCTGCCCATCTAACTTCTATTTTTTTAATTATATTCATGAAAATTGGAATTTGCATAAAAATCCGCAGCCTGCTTATAAGTCTTTAATAAGTAAAAATTCTTAGATAAATGTTTGGACATATCGAATCTCATTCTTATTAATTACTAGTACATAATTACGACGAATTTCTGTCGATGTCGATATTATTCCCCGGGTATTTGTTTTATACATAAATGAAACTACGGCGTAACAAAGTTCAACTTGCTACCAAATAACAAAACGACTACAGAACATTCCTGGAAAGTGATCTCCTTGATTTTAGATATGTTTTACAACAAATTTTCAACATCAGTCCTATTTTATATAACGGAGAATTCAATTCTCATGTGAAAGATAGAAGTATCTGCTGTCATACATCTACAAAAATGCTTCTATCTGTACCTAGGATGGAATTCTACGTTTCCTTTTCATTTTCGAATGTATTTATATGAACCAATTGTTTCAGAACCTTCACAATTCTTAGATATTGATACGTCTGTCAGATAAAAGGAACAAGGTTTACTTTCATCTCAATTCGTTGGTTTTTAACAAATCGTGTCAATCAATTGTAAAAACATCGTTTCGAGGAGAATGCGTTCAAAGTGTTTCATGACAGGGTAATGACTTGGACTCTGGGTTCTTCGAATTTCTATGAATTTGACAATTTTTCGTGAACTTCGACAAAACATTAAGGGAAAATTATTCGAGACTGCAAACATTCGGGAAATGCAAAAATTGAATTTTTAATTCCCCTCGAAAAAAAAAACAAGGAGATCACATTTTTCGAAAAATTAATCAGTTTTAAATCTTTTACTGTGAGAAATAAGTACAGATATTTCTGTTGATTTGAGGGAATTAAAATGTAAATTAAGTGTCACTTATTGTATAGACATCGTAGATATTTTTTTATGATTGACGATTAAAGGAAAGTAATAGTACCTTTCACCAAAAATAAGTTGATAATATACAGGGTGCTCCATTTTAATCCATTATTGTAAATATTACGAAAAGTACGCTAAGTAGAAAAAAATGCTTTTATGGGGCTACATGAGGGGGCTGTCCTAATTACAATGGTCCTAAAACATACTAAAGTTCTAGAAAACTTATTTTGTAAATTCTTGAAATGAAGGGTAAGATTGCATTCGTCGCGTTACGCTCTACCATTTTGTAGAAAAAAATACCACATGTCATTTGAAAAAACGTAGGTAAAAAGTGGATCTACTAGTGCCACTTTGCAGCATTGAACTTCAAATATCTCTTAAACTAATGGTTTCTTATCATAAATGGGTTAATACTTTTTTATAGAGAATGGCGAAACGCATCGACCAATGCGTAGAAATGAAACGAATCCATTTGAAAAAATGTAAGTGACCATCACCTTAACACCTTCACTCAATAAATTGCTTGTATCTCAGGATACCTTTCTGGACCTCCAGCAATCCCTGAAAGCATTTCCTTCTACTCAACATGCCTTTGGAAACATTTACAACAATAGATCAAAATGGGACACCCTGTACCCTTCATTTTCTTTAAATTCGTATTACATCGATCACTCGTTACAAGTTAAACATACCTAAAAATAGAAAATTAGTCATTTCGTATTATTTTTACTGTAGGTGACCTCTTAGCT
>NW_017100245.1:258570-273304 GCF_001263275.1 Habropoda laboriosa
TAAAACAAATTACATTCTCGTCCGAATTGCGACATTACCGTTACTCTAACGTGGTATTTTCATTGACTGACAACTGACGCGAAGGAAACTGGTAAATTCTGGGAAACTGATTGAAATGATTCTACGGTTTATTATAAAGTTAAATCAGACGAGGATAGATAAAACCGGAATCCCCCAGGAGCGTGTCTATTTTTGTTTTCCTTGGGAGTCGCGCGTTAAAGCGGAAAGACAAAGAAAGCAACGACGGAACGACTAAAAAGCGGATAAGAGGGTAGTTAAGTGGAAGTCGGAGAATACTAGAGGGAGAATTCGAGAGCTCGCAAATTAGCCGCAGGATTGGCCTTATAATCCTTAAGCGATAGGAAGGCCAGCGACGTAGTCATTCCCTTTGTCTCTTGCTCACCCTTCAGTTGTCCCGTATCTTCGCCTTTTTCCTTAGCTGATGAAGTAGTAGATGAAGTCATATAAACGAAGCCTGACCCCCCACCTTCCCTCTTTCTTATTCTTTAATCCCACCCCGACGTCATCAGTAGCTATGGTAAAAATTACAAGCGGCAGGGGAAGAAAGAGGGTAGCAGAGAGCGAGTAGGAGGGGGAGGAGAGGTTGAAGAGCAGTGATTGAAAGTAATGAGGCGTGGAAGGAAGATCAGCGAAAATGGTAGGCTGTATCCTCGACTCTGTTAAATCCGGGGGACGGATAATTAATCCCATTAATTTATCGGCACCCGATCTATGCTTTGACCATGAGTGAAGAAGGAGTGATCCCCTTTGAGAACGAGTTTCGACAGAAAGAACAAATTGTTGTGATACTTGTGTATGACACAAGTTCCCCTGTACCTGATGGAAATTACTGACGTCGAAGACACTCGGGAGCAGTATTTTTATCTTTTTAAAAAAGTTACTTTATATCTCAAGAAGTTGGAATCTTGTATAATGACTCTGCGTAATGTTTACGTACATATACGCTACATGATCGTCAGACTTTACTGTCCTAAATGTACATGAAGTGTACACATACGTGCCGGAATCGCTGAAAAAATTGGCGCAGTTGATTTTATAATTTTAAATTAATGGACAAGTTGAATAAGCAAAACCGTAGTTTGTACATTGACTTATTTTCTTTGATATTGTAACGTACCTGCCTACTCGTGTTTACTGCTAGTACATACGGTGAAAACGATGGGTAGCTGGAAACGACATGAAAATATCGCGCCGTTTGATTACGTTGAATCCCCTTGTAACTGATGTTCTATTTATCTTTCTTCCGTTGCACGCTCGTATATTGAATAAAATAACGAACAGTTCGTACAGGTAATATAGATGATAAGCATATTTATGCAGGGTGTTCGGCAACAGTTGGTAGAAAATGTAAGGAGTGATTCTACAAGCTACGCAATTGTACTTGAGGCTTCGGTTTTGTGGTTTCTAACGTTTAAAAATACGCCTGCAACCGAGCAAACCTCCCTACACCGACGAATGTAGGGCATGGCATGACACGGGGTGTACACTGATCCTCAAAACCGACAACACATGTCCGGCAGCTTACGCCCTACAAGTCGTGGAAAAGAAGACAGTGACATTCGGCACCATAAACGGCAGTGCCGACTTCTACGGCACAGATACGTGTTAAGCAGTTCTTCAAACGTGCGTTCCATTGTACACTGTAATATACCAGACACAACCTACGCTGTGCATACGACACGCACAAATCACTGAAAAATAATCACTGTACACTGCAATATTCACGTACACAAGCGCACATGTAAAATTAGAAATAAAAGAGGGCACAAAATATTAGAGAAACTAAAAAGAGAAATTTAATCTATATTCAAACTGCACTAGTATATAATAGTAAAACTAATACTAATAAAAATAAAACTTACTTTACTAATCTTTTCCGACGCTATACGACCATATAAAATGACCTCCTTGTTTTTTGGTCACTCTACTACAGAATGTCAGTTTTTAAGCGGTATACAATTTGTAAGTTTTACTTTTCTTCACGAGGTTACCTACGACACTCTACATTTGAAAAACTCACATTCTGTGGAGGAAGGACGAAGGAACGTGGCGATAATTTTATTAGGTTCAGGTCGAAATAAAAGCGGTATATACATATTTTCAAAACGGTAATCTTTATTTAATCAAAATATACGCCACTTTTTCTCAGTGGGATACCAACTAAAATATTCTATTTTTGTAAACGTTAACGTTTTTTGATTGGACAAAATCTTCAGATACTGGGAGTACCCCTTCTCGAAAACGAAACATTTTATTCCTTACAAACAGCTTTAAACAACGGGAAAAATAATAATCTATTGGAGAAAGGTTTGGTGAGTGTAATGAATGTGATAAGATTTCATATTTTAGTTGACCTAATTTTGCTGCAATGATTTGTAATGCGTTCGGTCGAGTAGTATGGATCTATTGACAAATAAGGGTTGTTGTCATAATTTTAATTTCCTCGGAGTATGATATTCCTGTTATTGTTTCACCTGGATTTGAAAAGGAACAATGGATATGCCCTTCACAGACCATCATTCAGTCACCAGAGAGCTTCTTCATTAACATCCATTGTCCAGATCATTTTAAATTGTCGTTTTCATCACAGTTGATAATTTTCTTCAAAAATGACCTCCTACTATTACGAATTGTGAACGATAAATACACTTCCAACCGTCTTAACTTTTGATCCTTTGTCAAAAGGTACGGTACCCATCATTTCCAATTTTTTCATCGTTTCTATTAGCCAAGTGTCCAGAAACTTGTTATTGCAGACACTCCTAAGACTGCTGCAACGTATCGACTTGTTGTTTATGGATCAAATTCCACTTTGTCTTTCAGTTGATCTACGTTCAAAATAGATTTTTGTTATTGACTTGTTGTTTATGGATCAAATTCCACTTTGTCTTTCAGTTGATCTACGTTCAAAATAGATTTAGATCTACCACGAGACTCGTATTCGAAGCTCACGTCTCCAGACTGAAATTTTTGAAACCATCGTCGAATGATCCTTTCGTTAAATTACATCATTTATACATTCTTTAAAGTATACCATCACTTTACATTCAGCTAAGCGTAAAACTTTAAATCCTTTCGATTCGATAAACGAATTACGAAAGCTTTCCGTACTTTGTAAATTCTCAATTAATTTATTTAACGAAAGAATTACGTTCTAACATTGACACAAGAAATTTCGCCGCGATGGCCGGGAAGGGCAACATCGTCTCTTAATTGATCTATAGTCGAATATTATACGATTAGATGGAACATTAAGCTGCGAAAAGTGGCCGCTTAGTCGGTCATTGGCCAAGATCTATCGTAGGAGTAGAGTCACGAGGAGAGAAGATCATACCACTTAGCCCGACCAGCAAAAGAGCTCTTTTTGCGATCGTAAATAAAAGAAATCCTTGTAATGGCTTTCGACGAAGATCTCCCTTCCTCCCTGCCGGTATTTCGCCTGCTCCTCGCACGGGCTATTAAGCTCCCGGAGGCAAGCACCCTGCACCGAGTCGTATCAGAACCCTGTAGGCTCGCAACAGTCCAGCCAGCAACCACAGTTAATTCCTTAACCCTTATAGACTTCGAGAAAATTTAGGGACCCATGGAGAAGGCACTGCTGGAACGTATAAACTGGCAGCAAGAAGGAGGGCTAAAGAAGGAGGCGGAGGAAGTCTTGGAGAAACCATGAGCCGCAGTAGGAATACCAGGTGCTCCTGGGATCTTGGAGGCATCTTACGCCCGGACGATACATAATTTATGTTACGCTCTAGTGGGCTTAAAACAGTATTAAGATCGACCGAACACCAACATCCTAGTCCTTACACCTTTCTTGCCTACCTCGTTTTCTCTTTCTCGCCATACGAGTATGACCACTTGCTTATGCAGTAACGAATTGTCCTCGTTAATCTGGCGACCCGCATCGCTGAATGAATGAACAGTTCGTTCGATGGATCAGTTTCTTAAATGATTCGAACACCTTGTAGCAAGACCCGAAGCTTCTGTCTCGACTACCTTGCAACAGTTCACGACGTGCCGCTTCTGTGTTCTCCGAAGAGAACAAGTGTCGATAAAGTGTTAGAAGAAAGATTTTCTTAATGTGTCTAAACTTCATTTTGTAAGTGAGGAAATTGTTGAATAATGCTTAAGTTATATATCAATTTAAACTTATTTTCTCTCTACTTTCTCGTTTTTGAAGTACCTACACTACCGGCCAAAAGTTTGGAATCACCGAGCATTGCAATTTACAGAAAAATTTGCAGAAAAAGGTCAGCGACTTTGAGAATTTTTGAAAAAATTAGCAGCAGATTTAATATTGACGAAAAGTGGGAGGTGATTCCAAACTTTTGGCCGGTAGTGTACGTTATTAAAATTAAGAAACTCGAATCGATTGCAAAGCATCATTACTGTATTAGAAACTTGTCGATCGAAACTCTTCGTTCATCCTGAGACTTCAATCATTTTCAAACTCAAATGTCCTTGTTTCTTCGAGAATAAAGTCTATACAAACATACACAGGTAAAATACAAAAGTGTACGTTATGTTTGTAATTGTAGTTACTTAACTAATAGTGCATAAATAGAATAAAACCGTTACACGTTACTAAGGAAATGTATTAAAAGGAATAAGGGGCAACATCATTTCAAGAATGCCATTACCCTTTCCCTCAAAAGGATTAGCGAAAATTTCATACAGCTTAAGATCCGCTCTGGTAAATGATCAAAATTCGACGAAGGATTGGTTGATACGATACAGATGGCTTTTACCTATTTCATGATTGGCCAAACAGAAAATCTTTCTTCTCTTGACATACGACCGCATTTCCTTGATCCGATCACCAAGGACTTAATACGGATAAGCCTTACAAGGATCAGAATATTACCGCTATATATTTTTTACTAGAAATTGTAAAGACATTCTTTCCTTGTTTATGTTTATCTAACTAAAATTACATTCCTATATGTAGTCATCTAAAGGATCTTCAAGATGATGACCTTAGACCTTCTTTGTCTCTTTTTAAAGTAAGTTTTTTGTTGGATTATTTCTAACAACACCCTATGGAAATAATCAAGCGAGGACAAAAATGTCTTATTTTAAACAAAGGTACTAAGACTTCCACCAGATGTGTCTGGTGTCCGTCTTCGAGTCACGCAGTGCACAATGCGATAGCATAAAGCAAACAGTTCCTAGGCATAAGGGGGCCCCAACTTTCTTTTTGGGTGCCCAGACACAGTCCTTTAGAAGATTCAATAGCGTAAAGACCAAAGTTTCTTCTGAGTCCGTCAATAAGTAGCATATTACAAAGTTACAAGACTACTTCTTTTTCATAACCCATTTCCAATAGTTTTCAAGGCCACGTTCAATATTTTTATGTATAACCCTATAGTTTTTTTTTTTTTTTTTTGCCTATTAGCTAACAGGCATTGAGACGAATTCAACGACCACAATATACTATACTTTTTAATATATAAAATTTATACATAAAAACGGGACATAGGAAAAATCTAAAGTCACTACCTTGAAGATCCCTTGAAACCGTGTCCTCTATGACAAACAAAATGTTGATCACAAACATGGAATAATATTTGAAGCTCTTCTAAAAAACCAAAAACACATAACGTAACCCAAGACTTCTACCAAACAATGCCTAGCACTAATATGAAGAGGAAAGACAGAAACTGCAATCTTACACAGGAGTACCTAATAAAAAAAGACAGAACCACCAATATGTAACGTCTGTAAGCAAATTATATCGACCAACCACCAATTCGAATGCAGAAGATACCGCACCCAAAGACAAAAATATAAAATAACATCGACATCGGCCTTGACGTCACAGAAACACGTAGAAAATACCTTAAACTGTCTAAAGGACATCAACATCTGCCATAATATATAATCGGATAGAAACGAAGAAAACAAAACCTAGTCGTCGCTAATGACCTGAAGATCAATGTGTTATGGCTTGCGGTTGATCTTTCGATCGTTCAAGCTTTGCCGATTTTTGCACGTGTGTGCCGACTAAGGCTTCGAAGGACCAGTTTCTTGATTGAAACACTAAGTTTTTATTTTATGTTCTATTTTCTACAACTAATTCAAGATATAAATTCTACTGCGAAGTGAGAGGTGTTTCTCTTGCGAGTGGCCAAGTGTTTCTCCCGCGGTTTCTGCCGGAGTCTCTGCGGTTTCCCTCGAAGAAGACTCCTATTTTCCTAAAAACACCCTGATTGCTAGGCTTCGTTAAAGTCAAGTGACCCATCGACGTTGGCACTTTTCTATTTTCCGTTCGGAGACTCCAGGATTTATGGCAGGGTCTGGTCCTAGGGACCAAGTGTCGCAGGCAACGCAATAAACACTTGTGTTGTTTTGAGAAAGCGATATTTACCTGCGACGGCGACTGATACGCCTCAACACAGTGCGACGTAAAACTCGAAATAAAAAAAAGAAATGTTCATCGGTTTACTAGTAATGAAAACAGTTGAGATGGTCACGTTAGGTGAACCACCCCTTATACTTCCTCTGTTATTTAAACAGCATCAGCGTATAAATGCATAAAATTGTTTATACACAGTATTTTGGAAAAAGGACCAAATAGTTGATGTGTGCACAGGATATCACGTAACCGGGTGGAGCTATCTATACCTAGGAGAGCATATTTGTAAACAGAATCGAAATACATGCAGTAGTGCACACGTAAGCGTCCGCATTCGGTCCCGACTTAAGTGGGGAGGTGACTCCTGCGAATTTAACTGAAGAAAAGAGAGATGTGTCTGAGCGTCAGTTCTTCACATTCGGGAGTCGATATCAAATACTTTGGTGGGGATAGCGACGGACGCTTATGTGTGCACTACTGTACTTCGATTACTTGTCCCTAAAGGCACTTACAGTGTTAGGATCGATTTCAATTTTTCGCCATAACCCTTTAACTATACAGAATACAGAAAATGTTATTCTGTTCGATAAGAACTATCAACAAAGATATTATACCTCCTTCTGCCAAAAAAAAAATGCGGCGCCCCTAGCAGTCACCCCAAAAAAGTTTGTTGAATTACAAACGATTAGCTCCCCTATACCATTTAATTTAAAAGAAAAATGAAGTCGATAGCTGCAGTGGATTCTGTGAAAACAGCTTGCAACAGTTTATTTTGTCCACTCTGTATATTGAAGTTTGCACGAATAGCAGGTACAAGAATAAATAAGGCCAGTACTCGATAAATATCGAGCTCGAGGTTTGATTTGCCGCGGACGTAGCAGATGAGATAATCGACGATGAGAAATGGTGCGATCCCGCGGGACACGGCAGAGGACAAGGGACGGGGCGGGAGATCGAAGAAGCGGAAGAGGATGGAAAAAATAATTGAAAATTTTCGGACGGTCAGACCTCTGGGTTGGGTACAACAGCAACGATGTCTTGGCTGGGCGACCCGTGATAAAGCAAAGAGCCTGTGCTAAATACTTACATAAATCTGTATTGCCTTGCGCAGCACAGGGGAAGCTTATACTACTCCTATATGGCTGCGATCACGCGTACAAACTCACGTATAAGTGAACGTGGAAACGCACAGACGCCTCCACAAGAAACGATGTAATCGGTAGCCGACCAACCGACCGTGCTTCGTCCTTTCGAAGCTAGATACATTGAACCAAAGTAAGATTTCGTTGCTCTCGCGACGGATACACAAGTATTAGGAATTCGCGTACTTTATTATCGTTTGACAATCAAATTGTACAACCTTTCAACTAAATTCCGACATACATTTTAGAAAATTCGTGTTTTTCGCAGAAAGCGATCGAAACGTGGATCCTTTAACAAAACTTCACCAGATTGTGTTACATGATATGTATGTATGCACATACTATTGGATTATGGGAGTTATTGGTTGTTGAATAATTAATAATCCTTATTTTAAACTATAAACTTTTATTAGACACAAGGAAGGTTCGCTTTTCTACTTGCTGGTAAGAGCACTGTCTACGGACTGAGAATGATCCTACGCAACGCCCTAATATTGTCTACGACCCCGCTTGGGACCGAAGGGCCTTTTGTCACGTATCATAGACATTTAGATCTTTACTGAACAGAGGTGGTAAGGCTAAACGGATTTCTCCGAACGTATACAAAAGTAATATATACTTAAGGTCTTAGATTAATTTTTGTTATATCTAACTGACTGATAAGTCTAACACTCCCCTCCATTTACAAGGGAGAGTCTTCAAGTACGAAACGACGATTTTGGTGAAACTAATGTAGTCTACAATGTATTTCCACCAATTTCTTTTTTTAGTTATCAACTTCCAAATTCAGGGAGCGAAAATAACTCTCAATGTTGGCATTCAAATTTTGTTTTTTTTTTTAATATCCAGTTAGGTTAAGAATAATAATTTAATTGGCACGGAATGTGCAATCTTTAATAAGAAATCCGTCTGTGTAAATAGTTTTCAAAAATACGGATTTAATTAAATAATATATTAAAAGTTCATACTTTTTCGGTCATTTCTGTCGTATAGCGTTGAACCATTCGAGTGCAAAATTACATGTATCAACTGCAGACCAAGATGCAAAATACGGATAAATTAGAATTTTGGTTTTTGACATTACACCTATCCCCTGATTTACACGGTAGGTCGGTCCCTCAGAATACCGTGTAAATCGAAATCATGGCTTTTTGTAAGAAAAACCGTGTAAATCGAAGAAAAGAATAAAATGGGCACAATTTAGTCAGTTATTTAATCAAATTCATTTATTTCAACGTAAAATAAAAATAAAATGCAATTGGAAAACAAAAAATATCAGTCCATTCATGAAATAATAAATATATAAAGCTATATGTAATTCATTTTATAAAAACTAGAAATACAAAATTCATGAAAGATTAGTCCAAAGGTTTAATTCCAAGTATGTATATCTTAAAAAACATAAAAATAACGGTCTATTCATAAAATGATAAAAATATAAAGATATACGTATGTAATTCATTTTACATATAGAAACAAGAAGTGTAAATGAAAAAATTTAACCAAAAATTTAATTACTGTTATCACTTTCGTAGACTATTAATCTTTTATTCCTGGTTGGTACGATGTCACTTTCATCACTCGATAGTACTTGATGCGATTCAAGTCCGATGTTAGATGAATTAGAAACAATTTCAGATCGGCGAGCCTTGGTAATGAAATCCGTAATTAACAATTGTGTTTGGTTTTTGATCAAATCATTATAGACCTCCTCATATTGAGTTAAGCGTTTATTAATATCTCGCTGAAATAGGAGAGCTTGTTCAAATGGGGAAAATGATTACCCAATTTTAAAAACCGTGTAAAAGTGAAATCGTGTAAATAAAGTACCGTGTAAATCGGGGGATAGGTGTATAACCAAAATTTTGACATTCGCACTTTTCTTATACCCTTAGGCATATACTTCAGGCAGCTTTATTGTACTGCACCTCAAATCGCCAAAATTAATATTTCAAGTACAAGTGCCTCGCCTTCAGTATAGATTACGTGGAACTAACACTTTCTAGTCATTTTTATATTATCTTAAAAGTGAACCTTAATAAACGCTACGTCCAAACGTGGCAAGTATCCAGTGATTTACATGTACAGGAGTGTTCGATAATTATTGTGGTCATTAGACGGCAATTAAGAAATCGTTTCGAGCATACTTGAAGGTTAGTAATCCACGTGCCAGCACCATACTTATAAGTGTCGATTTTTCTGAACAGCAGTCGTTTCAATAAAAAAGGGAGAATCCGAGAGAAAGAAATATACATATATTTATGCGAATCGACTTTAAATCGAAGACGGTATACGTTTAATGTCGAATATATAACGACAGTGTTGGAAGTTCGCGTGTAATATACAAGGAGCCATAAATATCGAAACACAGACCCGTCGACGGTCCCTGGTAAGGAGCTGAGGGCGGAGAGGGCTATGTAGTAGGGTAGTTTCAGAAGACAGAGTCAATTGATAAACGGATAAAAGCGGAGCCATAGTGGTTTCGTTTTATACAAAGATAACAGAGGTGGCAGAGAATGTTTGCTTTGCAATTAGCCTAATTACTTTCTTAACATCTCGGTAATTATTAACGTATCGTTATTCCTTTACAGTCGTTTCGTCTATTACAAATTCAACGTTACAAGATAATTCGAAATGAATTACACAGCTGCGCCTTACATGCAATTCAGCTAAAACTAAACGCCTAAACCACAACTCTGTCTAATTTGCAAGTGGAACACCTAAACCCGATCGAGCTGCCGAAATAGTAAAATATAATCGCGAAATAGACTAAAAAAATCGTAGAATGCAAAATAGAAGAAGGAAGAATCGACGTCGAGGAAGGAGGAAGGAAGCGGTGGCAGCAGGCGAAGAGAAAAGGAGGAGCTGGTGTGGTTGGTTCCGGGGCTTCGCTGAATCCGCGGGTGTCGGAGCAATAAATCTGGCGGGTATATCTGAGCTCATGAATGTTATTAAGATACAACCCCCCGCGAGCTGAGCGGAGCCAGAGCGGAGCAGAGCATAGAGCACGGGGTGTATACGCAGCGTTGTAGGGAGATATAAGCAGAGCCGAAGAAGGAAAGGCGCTGCTGGTAGATCGCAAGACCGACCGAGAGGGGGCCAGCCAGCCGAACTTGGTTGGAACAACGAAGAAGAAGAAGAGAAAAGAGAAGCAACCCGGAGAAACGGTTATGAAGAAATACCGCCACCGGTAATCCCACCATAGATCACCGCCTCTGGTGGCCGTCTCTGTATCTTCGCCTCTTTTCTTCCTATTCTTCTTCCTCCGCTACGTGCCCCACGGTAGTCGTTCCCTTCTTCCTTGTTTCTGCCGCTTTTCCCTCTACCTTGTCCTCGGTTTTCGCAACCTAATACCGCACGCTTAATACTCCTTTTAATTCGTCCTCCATCGAGAGCCGTATCAGTGGAAAACTTTCGATTCGACTAAATTATTAGGTCCGGTATTGATAAATTCGCTCACATTTTGTTTGGGAGACTGTCAACTGAAATCTACCTAATCAATTATACTTTACTGCGCTTATCACGAAGGTAATGCGTTTATTTTGTTATTTTTATTGTTAAAACATTCAGGACGGTACGACCCACCAATGGGTCGGTCAAAATGATGGCAAGAAAGATTGAATAGAGAGAGATTGAATTTTCGGATTGCATACTGAAAAATTAAATGTTAATTAGAATACACACTTCGGTCAGAAGAAACGTGAACTTCGCTGTCGTCACTTTTTACCATTTCTTCATTCCAATACACCGAATATCAAATTCTACGTATTAAGAAGCTGAAAAGAAGAAACTGTTCATGACATGAAACGTTTAATCACGTTTCAGAAGAACTTCTTATTTTTTTTATTGATCTGTGCAACTAAAAGAGCTGTGCGAGCAAAAGTAGCTCGTGATATTTTAATTAAAAAATTATAGAAATCGTGGTAATAAATGCTTATTTGTATACAATGAAAAATTTCGTAATTGACAACAACGTTCAGAAAGAATTCGAGCGGACAACAGTCACAGTTGCAAAAGCACGACTTAGCATAGTCTTGAAACTCTCGGACACATAAGTTCACCCCTCCTCATTTTCGCTTAATTAATTAGACTTTCTAGTACGAAGTGGACCGCGTTCTCGAGATCAAAGTGAAGTTTTCGGTTTTCCACTCGCCCCGGACTGTCTATCAAAGTGTCCTGCTTGCCAATTAATACCAAACCCAGATATTTGTCCGCCAGTCTGCAACGTGTCTTATCTAGTAATAATAAGTAAATACAGGAATCTCGTAGATCCTGAGGTATAGGGAAGCATTAATTTCCTAATGACCATTTCGAAAACCACCTTTTCACGACTCGCAGATGAAAAAGATTCAATTTCTTGGAAATTTCGTAAGAAATTTTAAAGTAGCACATTTACGGCTGCCCTTTACGGTCGACGGTGTTCAAAATATTCATTAAACGGTAGAGCGAGTCTTCGGTTAAGACACAAGTTTAAAAAATACCATTAAGAACGTGGACAGCAAAAGTAATACAAAATTGTGCATCATCAACTAAATTCTAATTATCGTGTACATGCGTTCTTTTCTAATTTTTTACTCCCCACATTTCTCCAGTTCTCGTCGTTCGTTGTTCGACTTAAGTTGAACAATTGTGTTATTTGCTTCTAATTTTAAAAAATTCCTCCCTTGGTAAATCAGGCAGCATCGAATAAAGGGTACGAGCCGTCTGACGCGTTTGATGTTAAAGAGAGTAGGCAGTTAAATGGAACATTCCTTGTACTACTTACGATCACGAGTTACGCTTCACACGACTAGATCCACAGGAAAATACAAAGCGACATTTTATTGTTTACCATTTGCATGGTGCGAAGTTGCGTTGCTCGTGGTCATTATTAAATTAGAAGTCCAGGTTCGTGGGTGATTAGCATTTAGTGCGGAATCGCTGGTAGGATGATTCGATTCACCGTCCGACATTCGGGGTCCCTTTTTCCAGGCATCGGGAAGACAGTATCCTTGTTCTCGCAGAGATAGAACGCGGGAAGCGGTGCATGAAACGTATACGTGTAAGCTTGAAGGGTGGTTTATGTATCGCGGGAGCAAGATATCCGATGATTTAGCTGCGGTCTCGAGGCCGTTCCGTCGAGAGTGCTCGCACGGAGTGTCTTCTTATCTTGTGGCTGCCCGCAGTAACCGCGCTGTAATCTTTTATTAATTCGGCGACTTATGAAATTTATCGTGGCTTTTGTTTACCGTGGCGCCACGCCGTCTTAAATCTCCCTATTCGCCGCCTGTTCTTCTCCGCTTTTACATTATCTACTTGGTCGGCACAGTTCTCGAAACCTCCGTCACACCGAGCGCCGTTTCCCCAATGAAAACCTGTCTTTTGCTCGACAGAATACAACGATGCTGAAACGCACGGCGTTTTTAGGGAAGGAACGTCCTTCGTATGCGAGAAATTGCAGTAAATCGATGATATAAATTCTTGCTTGCTTTTCTTAAACTTCGACGAAAGGGTATTTCTATTGACGTAGCAGAAATGCCACAAGCAGACAGAAATTTTGGGAGCTGCTATGATTACGAATCTTGTTCAATCTCTCTATAAATGTGCATGAAATTGAAGAAGGCTCTTCAGCGCAGTATTGAAAATAGTTACAAAAAAAACCTCTGAAACTAATCCCACAGGACATCGAAAGCGTTCGTATCTGTCGATCACGTTCGAATGCTCAACCTAGCCGAAAAACTTGCTCTGTTCATAGAAGAGAAACTATGAAACAACGTGTCCGAGGTAGATGCAAGAACACGCAGATAACGGTTCAACTAAAAAGTTCTATTCGCTCACAATCGACTCGCAGTACTTTCTACATCATACAGAATTCTTGGCTATATTATACACGCACCAGAATTCCATATAATGGTGGCGGAATGGCGCTACATTATTATTAGAGTCCCTTAAGTCTAAGAGCCTTAAATCTGCGATAAGTTATGGGTACCCCTTTTCCCGCACCACTATATCCAGCCACCCTGCAACCAACTCTCTCAGACACCACCTTCCACACCTTATACCATTTCTCTGTAATATCTTAGCCTACGACGGCACCTCTTCGGCCTTTATCTCGCATACATTATACGGTCCTGAGCCACGCTCGAACAGGACGGGGGTGCAACTGAACGGGGTCGAAGGGTAATTGAAAATAACTGCCGTCTTCGAAATGCGTCTAATCCTTTAAATTCTAGCCAAGATAAACCCAATAGGATCATCTGCGGCCTCTGCATATCATAATTTTGCATGCACACCTCTAGACGCGCGTTGAATATTTATTTAAACGAAGAAATACTGCATTTCAATGTAAGTAGACAATTTAGTAATTTTAGCCAAAACTAGCAGACGTATTTACGGTAACAAGGAAGTGAATTAAAAAATATTTCAGTTCCGTTCAAGTAATCGTCTGTCTTTTCGCGGATCTTCCTTCAAAATTAGAATCGCTTAATTTACAATTACCCTCTAAAATTGTGTTAGTATTGTATTACTCTTGCAACTTTTAAAAGTAATGCTTCGTTGCACAACGTGTCCACCTTCGTTGGAATAAGATTGCTTGGAGAATTACTTAACCAGAATATAATTTCTTTAGCTGAAACATCTTTATCGATTTAATTTTATTGAGAAATAATGCAATATAATTGCTCGAGTTAGTTCTCTTTACCTTGAAATCTGCGAAGGTAACAAAAAATTTATAGTATAAATCGTTTTTAAGTTTGTTCACAGAAAAAGATGAGGTTTAAACCTACTTAAAGTGTCGCAGATGAACGGGTTGCAGGCGTTCAGGCGCACCGAGTGTTCAGCGCAAAGTAAGAACGTGTATGTTACGATTAAAGTTGATACAGCCTCTTTCTAAGCAGAATAAATTTAAACTGTTCGATAACTGACGAAGTGGTACATTATAATACGGTTTCCCTTGAGTGACAGGCGAGATTGCTTACCTTATCTAGGGAAAAAGTTAAAGGCTTCTAGAAGGAGGTTTAGAGGCAGAGATGGATCAAAGTTTCCAAGTTTCGAAGAACTGTCAAGGTTCTCCATAAGTCAAGTTCCGCGCTGTTGTGGATTGGCTCATTATGAGAAAGCTTTAAGCATAACATAGAGGCACTCTATTTACTTTGCACCGGCACTAAACGAAATAGTTTTCAGGACATCGCCATACAAAAATTGTATTCGACAAATCCAGTTATTTTTCTTTACTTCCGTA
>NW_017100245.1:273340-280932 GCF_001263275.1 Habropoda laboriosa
TTTCACTTAAAAATTTCAGAAATGCAACACAGAATAAAACGAACGGATTTTGACAATTAAACAAATTTTTCATAGATCTTAAACTTCTCTGAACATTTTACATTTCTGAAAAGTGACTTATACGTTATGTCTAGAAACCTCCTAAAATTGTTTCAGAAGAAGCAAATGGTATTAGTGAATAATTTTTATAGTGTCCTTTAAACCTAGTAGTCGAAAACAGATTTTTAAATTATAACTTTTCAATCTTAAATATACATTTTCTATAGTATTGTGAGCAAAATTCATTGCGCACGTATTAGATCAATTGTTGCCATTATCTTCATTTGAATAAAGGAATGAAAATACTTTACACGAAACAAACAGGATTTCGTACATGTATACTTGGAACTGCTTTAAGCAGTTTAATAACATTATAATTATAAAATGAAACTGTAGATAACAATATTATAACTTAATTTTATAAATTATAAATAATAGTGAAAATATGACTTGCCATGCTAGATTACACCTACAAATAAAAGGAGCCAAAATCATATTTTATTGATATCATGTACTATAGCAGGTCATGCCGGTATAAAACGTATTAATTAAAACAGCTTGTAATAAATTTAATTAGATTTTTCATCGACAGTACTTGAATTGTCAATTTAACCTGGACAAAGCTACACATGGAATATAAAATTCCTTCAATTGATCGAACACGGTAACCATCTAGATATTAACCAGATTAATACAAATTAAAAACACCAGCACTACATATCGATCCTGATTTAAAGTAATAAATAAAACATACCGAAACCTATCTTTATATTCTACACACATTACAATCAATAATTATGCACACTCGCTGGTATGATTATACGCATGCTAATTTTGTCGGTGAAAGCATTCAAATGTACGAATTCAAGAATTTCTATTCCTTTATAAATTTGATTTAAATTTTGCAATTCTTTAGACATTTCTAAATTCAAATTCTATTACAACGTATAAAATAAATATTAAAATGACTGGTAATACATAGTATGCAATTACTAAATTTTTCTCTGCATTAAAGAAGCGTTAAATTCTAATGTTCAACAAATGTACAGCAATAAGAAATTTAACACCCCTTCCTTCCTTTTAACTCTTATTCCTGCACATTTCTGTTTATTAAATTTATCTCACTTTTCTCTCGATGCCGTAAAGAAGGTAGCTCTGTTAAATCTGGAAGAGATTTATAGTTAGTTGGTGCCGCGTGTGACATAGCGAAAAGGAGCGAGAATGTCCATTAAGGAGCGGCGCAGAAGTAAAGATTACATTCGTAACGTTTCATTGGGTGTATCGCTGTCGGGGGTGAGAAGCAGACAGGGTACTCGCTTATCGCGACAATAAAAAGCATCGAGCAGGATTGACATGTTGCCTGCCGTAGACGGCGCAATCTTTTCGACTTTTTAGATATATTCAGATGTACACCAGTTTACAGATAGCGCTGTGAAATGTGCTCATCCCCGAGGAATGTTTCAACCGGGAATCTTCTCAACACCGTGCTTCCTTAACAAGTAGATACCGCAGAAAGTTTTAATTTGCAAAAGACGTGAAGAATTTCACGTGTAATTTTCTTCACACCCTTAATTACTTCGATACTGATAATTAACTATGCTGAGATGGAATTGTGAAAAGTTTGCTCGACAACTTGCTCCCTTGCGTTACTTTCGTAAAATGCAATTATCGCTTTGCGTTTGAAAGCTATTTTCTTGAATTGAAGTTCGATCACAATTAATTTATAAGCCATATAGGCAGTAATTTAAATTACTAGCGTGAGTTTAGGCTTCCTTCCAAAAAGTACCTGAGTAATTAAGTAGAAGATTAAGTGTCAATCTGGTTTCTGGTTTTGAACTTTCGAGAAATCAATTTTCTTTTGCATTTACTTCAAGTACAAGCATTCTATTACAGAACATGTGTGCAAAAGGATTTGTGTAAATTCGCAAAATTAATTTAGCCGTAAGCGTTTGAAGGATGCAGTCGTACCGTAACGAAAAGGACAGATGAATCTTTAAACGCGTTTTTCTCGAAACGGTTTACACGATATCTCAAGTTCCAGTTTATCAATTGACTTGAAATTTGCAGAGAATCTTCAGCACACGTCCTGTTATCGCGCGAACCAAAATTTTTAACATCCGTCGTTTGTTTCTTATTCTTGTAACATTCTAAACGCGGCAAAATATGAAAAAAATCGATAATCTAAATTCAAAATGCTGCCATTTTGTAAATGATCAATAGTTTTATTTTATTTCCGTTCAGACCATAGCCAGATTTACACCGATTAAGATTCTTCCTCAGTTTTTTATTTTAGATCAGCAGGAGGCCCGGGATCATGTAAGAAGTCAACACACTTCTTGTAAAGCGCACTCCATAAAAAGAACTATAACTCGTGTAATTTTCATTGTTTTTACTTCAACAAAATATATTATGTATTTTAAATACCAAAGAGTTTAATGGTTCTTTTGAAAAGAAATCCTAAAGATTGCTTGAAAGATGGCATTCGAAACCGGAATATCCCCTCAAGTACGATATTATATCCTACGAAACGACTTACATATTTCTAAAACCGTGAAAGTCTGATTTTTCTCAAAACTCAATTAACACTCTACGGAACACTCTGCTTCTTTCACAATTTCAAGAATCTTAATCACCGTGGCAACGATCGTATTCCGGGGTTACAGGCTTCGCGCGGAGTTCGAACACAGTTTTCCATCGCCTGAGTGCGAGGAGACGAGCGTGAAAAAGGGAGGGCGAGCTGGAACGACAGTGAACGAAGGATAGACCCAGACAACGATTATACAATGCTACGGAAACATCGAGGATACCGAGGTTCGCCGAGTCCTTCTCTTTCTCTGTAGTTTGGGAGTGCCGACAGATGTGCGCGGCATCACGGACCGAACGTACACCTTACAGACGTGTACATACAGGCAATGCTCGAACACACGCGTATCTTTCACTGCGTTGCATCTCATCCCCATGGGTGTCTCGCGCCTCAATGTCTCTGATCTTGTTAAGGACGCACTGAACCACAAATAGCCGGCATCCATTCAAATATTAGCGAGAAATCTAGCTACTTAAGCTAACTAGCAGCATATTAGTGACACCTTAGTGGTGGACGACAGAAAATAATGAATAATGCATTAAACACTGGTTGACAGTCTGATAAAATTATGAATTACGGTAAAAGAAATTTATACTTCACGCGTATTTTTTTAATAATTACGTCGGGTATGGTCATTATTAAAACAAGGGATACAGTTAAATATTTGCCCGAGTCTCACGCGGAATAAACTGTCGAAGGGTGAGCTACGTTTTCAAATAAAAATTTTCAACGCAAATTTTAGGGTCACCGCTGACCCGGTTTTTAAATGTCTTTTTGTTTCAGAGTCATAACTCTTCTCTCCTTATATGTATTATCTCACCTTATATGTATAATCTTCAACAATATAATGCTTAGTAAGATAAAAAATGTGGTTTCTCTTGCGTACGGAAACGATTTTAGTATCGGGTCATTTCTGACCCGGCCTCCTCCGTGCGTGCGAATATCGCGCTATCCGCTGTCCCAGGGGTAATTCGTGAATCCTTATATTTGGATTATTACAGCGGTGTAAAGAATTTAGCTACCCACAGGGGTTGCGTCTGGAAATAACCGTCACATTATACTTACGTACTCAACTATATCGCGATTGAAAATACCTATTCATTGTCTAGATAGCTTGCTCCCTACTTACTGCTAATCTATAGAGGGCCAAAATTGTAACGAATATTTAAATGTTTAGATACGAGCAATATGTAATCGCATATAAAGTGAAAATTGTAATGTAATATCCAGAACATCAGCGTTAAAAGAACTACTAAAGGCTGCAACACTGAAACAACTATTAAAGAAGTGATGAAAAATTTAGTAGATCCTGAAATATCCATTGTAGAAAGTGAAGGAAATATTTCTACGGCTAGCAATTGCAAATAAACTTTGTCATTCGACGAATTTCTTCGACGAAAAGGAGAATAAATGATTTTTAAGATAACCTAGTACTTGACTGATTACTATGAAAATGTCTTTTTTAAACAGTATAAACAACCGCATAATTCGATCAGCCTTTGTCACAATCACATAAAAACAACATCCGTTGCTAGTTACATCCGCGCGAAATTTCTAAGGAACGCAATTATTCTAAGCAAACACATAACAATGCACGCAGAAATCTGTAGAACAAAACCGCTTGTACAGGATGTCGTGTAAATCTGTACATGAATTCCGTGCACGCTCGTCGATACGGAAAGACCACGACAAACCGCTGGATTTATTTCAAATACATGCCACAGCAATTACGGGTGCACATTTCGAAAGACGTCTTCTTTCACGGCTGCGACCCCTTACGAGGCATAAAAGGTGGAGGGAAGGGTCGGCCGGAGGAGTGGTGTTTGGCTTTGTACAGACTCGCGGTGGCGTTGAAGCCGACAAAAGATAAGCTGTTATTTATAACCAAGCTTAAGGGACCACTGTGTGGTGGGGGAAGCTTTAGAGAAAATAAAATCACTTTGGAATCCCACGGCTCGCGTGTACGTATAACCCCCTCTGCAATCATCTCTTTCCATCTTCGACGTGGGAAGACGATGAAATCCGCCGCCGAATTATCACAATTACAACAACCGACAGTTTTCCGTACAACATTACCGCGACAAATATCCTCGAAGAGATACCACGTTGATACAGCAACAATAATAATATCTCGAAGAATTGCAGTTTAATCTTCAAACAAATTCTGCGGCGAAGCATTTCCAATTAAACGGTCCAGCCAAGTAACTGCGGCAAATCCTGAAACGTCTCCTCAGAAGACGAAAGAACCGTGCAAACGACACCAATGCAAACTCGTCCTCGTTTTATTTCCGAAGTGCCTACTGGAGCGTAACCCGAAGATCCGTGCGGAGACGACGGAGATATCTAAAGATACGTCTTCGATGGCTCGTAGCTGGGTGGCTGTGGGGTGGGGGAGCCGGTTGGATCCGGGGGTTGTCGGAGAAGGATGAGGTGGAGGAGGCGGAGGGTGGGGGGGGTCGGTGCAGGGGTCGAAGCTTCCAGTCTGCAGAGGGTGCACCCCCACCCGCTATAGGTAGGTGGTACCCAGTCCTCGAACTGATCAATACCTGAAACACCACAAGGTATCGTCCCGCTATTTCCGGTGTCTCAGCGTGGCCGGAAATGAAGGCGTTAAAAATATATAGAGAGACGTATATATGTATGTACGTAGAGGACAGAGTCTGCCGGGCCAGATAGTACTGGCATTATATCTTCTCCGGCGACTGTTCAGCGCAGCTGGCCTCAATACTGGGTTTCCAGGATAAATTTTTGTTCCCTGATTAGGCAATACCTTTGTGATAATGACGCCCGCGATTTTGTCACGGAAACGTGCGAGATGTATTACAGACTCGAAAGGTGCGAGATAACGTTCTTTAGGATAGAGAATGAATTTCCTTGTGACTTAGGCAAAATTGAAAGAGGCCTAGAACTACTCGTATCCTTTAGTTTTTGTATAGTTTCAGATTTTCTAGAATGTGACGCATTTTTGTTAGACACGTTGCGCTAGGTTAAGAATTTCCTAGAAATATTTGAACACCGAGAAGGGTTTAATTGGAGAACGTGAATTTCACTAATGTGCTTAAATAACTCAGTTAACAAAGTAGCAAACAAAGATTGCAAGGCGGTTTTAGAAAATTTCATGCACAGGGAGTTCACGGTAATAACGACAAATGAGATTTTTCGTTCAAAATTTGCTTTTCATTCTTCATCTTTTGTGCCTCAAATAAGTGTTTTAATTCAGAAACTTAAAAATTTTTAAACATTGATTCAACATGAAATAATACTTTTCAACAGCAGTTTCACGTAAATACCCTTTCACCTTCTTCCGTGTAGAATAACGTCTGCTATTTAATTATAACTATTCGCTACATTACCCATCGACTACGTCTTAAAATCAGCAATGGGAAATCAATACAGGCTTGATAATCAAACCCGCACAGAAACCTTTGAGTTACCAACATCGTGATGCAAAGTACTCTTCGCTCGAATAACCCGATATTTAACTTCTATTTCCCCACAAGTGCTTAGTATTGAAATTGCAACAGGTAATTAAAAAGACATTTGAAATTCGTATTATAGGAGTCTGACTTCGAAGCGAAATAAAGGGAGAGAGAAAAATTTGTGTAACCTCGAGCTCGGAGGGCGTGACCGTGCCTCTGACGTGGAACTCCGGATTTGCAAAATCTCGGCGAAGGGGTTGGTTTAATATCAACAGGTAGAAGTAGCGCGTCCTTGTCCCTACTGGATAAGCCGTCAGCTAAGCGCCGGCGCTAGCTAAACCGCTCGCACCCTCTCGAGGGTGTGACCTACCATCCCCATTGGACCAACCGGACGTGTGAAAAAGAGAGAGACAGTCCTGCGCGGATAAGACATTTTTTTCAAATCTACCGACACGAAGGGTGGAGCTTTTATCACTTCTATCATTGCATGCACCGATTCGCACGCGATACAGGTAACTCTCGTATAACGCGGACGTTAGGTCGCACAGAAATGCCGCGTTACACGAGTCTCGAAAAATACGTACACGCGTGCTAAACGGAACTTAAAACGATAGAAATAAATTTAACGAGGATAAAATTTGATTTTCACATCGCGCTCTGAAAAATATACGAGAAGGCAAAGGGTTGCTACGATTTGTAGACCGCGTTACACGAGGGCCACCTGTACGAGTTTTTGATATGTGCAAGTTCCTTTATGTCCACTGTTGCGTATCATTTAATCGAGAAGGTATATCCACGCAGCGGGTACGTAAGATATTTCGCAGTATCATTTTGTATAGAAGTAAAAGGTTTCAATTGAGTGACAACACCGAGATGAAGTTATTTGAGAGAAATTAGGAATAGAAACGAAAGCAGAAAAGGAATTACTTCGATGTGTCACACTATTATGTACAGTTCATCCGACACGGTTGTCATCGTTGTGTCAACATGGGTTATCGACATAATTCTGGTCTACGGTTGTTCCACCCTGGTGAAGACCTTAGACACCGCCCTGTCGGATTGAAGAAACGATAAAAAAGGCTGTAATACAGCGACAGTAGTTGGGGAAAGGGGAAAATATCCGCATGGGTCAGCCGAGAGAGACTTAGACCACGGAGATGGCCGCTTCAATATCGGCTTTTCAGAGCTTGAGATACTTATCTAATGTCTTATATTTTCCACTGGACTGCCCATTCAAATTTCAATTCGCGAACGATTTGCTAAGAAACTGTATTCTTCCTTCGTTACAAATATCAATACGAATGGATTTCACGAAACACACTTCTCTTTTAGCAATACTTTGTATATACTTTTGTATTAGAATCTCCAAAAGTCGGAAACATTCTCGTGCACAAAACTGTACAGATTTAATACATAATCTTGTATAAAGAAACGTTGCTTTTACACCACTCTTATAATATGTT
This sequence comes from Habropoda laboriosa, assembly GCF_001263275.1. Classification (NCBI taxonomy): domain Eukaryota; kingdom Metazoa; phylum Arthropoda; class Insecta; order Hymenoptera; family Apidae; genus Habropoda; species Habropoda laboriosa. The sequence goes on from NW_017100245.1 coordinate 280,846, forward strand.
CTCCACATTTCATACTTATCAATGTACAAACATCGAACATTTAATCAATTCGATGTACCGCGGATATATTAAAATGGAACGGTGCTC